>NC_091370.1:19361614-19421614 GCF_038502225.1 Cherax quadricarinatus
TGCAGCTCTACTATGTATTCAAAGCACAGAACCACGTGGTCGCTAGCTCCTAGGGGACTCTCATACTTGATGTCCTCAATGTCTGAGCTGCCCAGGGTGAACACAAGGTCCAATCTTGCTGGTTCATCCTCCCCTCTCACTCTGGTAGTGTCCTTAACATGTTGGTGCATGAGGTTTTCCAGCACCACCTCCAACATCCTGGCTCTCCATGTTTCGGGACCCCCATGTGGCTCCAGGTTTTCCCAGTCGATCTCCCTGTGGTTGAAATGCCCCATAACCAGCAACTTTGCTCTGCTGGAGTGAGCTCTTCTTGCCACCTCAGCAAGTGTGTCCACCATTGCTCTGTTGCTCTCTTCATATTCCTCTCTTGGCCTCCTGCAGTTCTGTGGTGGATTATACATCACTGCAATGACCACTTTGTGTTCCCCAGACTGAAGTGTACCTGCTATGTAGTCTCTTTCTCCCGTCTCATCTATGCCTTCCATTTTCTCGAATTTCCATCTGTTTTTTACGAGCAGAGCAACCCCACCTCCCCCCCTGCCCCTTCTATCTTTCCTCATGATCTGGTATCCTGGTGGGAAGATTGCATCTGTTATTGTCTCCGTGAGTTTTGTTTCTGTAACTGCTATGATGTCTGGGGACTTCTCATTGATTCTTTCTTGCCATTCCTCATGTTTATTCGTTAATCCATCTGCATTTGTGTACCAAACCTTCAACTTCTGTTCTAATACTGTAACTGTGTTATGGGGGGTGGAAACAGAGGGATCGGTGTGTGATGGTTGGTTTGGATTGTTCAGTTGCCTTGGGGGTGTCGTGGCTGGAGTCCTTCTGCAGGTGTTTCTGGGGGGTGCGCTTGTCCTTCCATTTGATCCTGGGTTATTCTGCTCTCCTTTTTCATTTCCTCCCATTTCTCCTTTCGTTTTTGAACTCTCTCTTTCATTGTCTTCCTTTCGTCCTGTGTTCTGTCTCGATCGAGGTACACACTCCGGAACTCCTGCTTGCCTCTCAGCCGTGCTTTCTCCTGCAGGATCATGGTTCGGGTTGATTCTGCCTTGAAAATTACTTTGAGAGGCCGATTCCTTTTCTTTGTGAGCCACCCAATTCTCCGAAAATTTGCCACCTGGGTCATGTCCCCCTCGCCTATCACCTTCATGATATCTTCAATCGCTTTTTTCTCCTCCTGCTTTCTTTCATCATAAGTTTCCCCTTTAGCTTCGTCTAGCCCATAGACAAACACGGATCTCTCCCTTTCCACCTCCCACTGTGACTCCCATTGCATCCTCTGATGTGTTTTAGTTCCTTCTCGTGGAGTGTTCCTTCCTTCAGTCCCTTCCCTAGTTATGGCCCCTATGCTTCTTGGTTTGTCCTTCCTGCTCGCCTGTTCCTGGCCCCCACAGGTATCTGGTAAGGTCCTTGCACATGTCCTAGTTCCTTCAATGTCTTCCAACCTCTCATTCTGTCCTAGTGTGCTCCCTGTCTTTGTTTTGGCCCCATGTGGGTTTGACAGGACCTCTGCATACAGTTTAGTTTCCATGCTTCCTTCAGACCTGTTGTCTGTGTTTGATGTAGCCATTGCCGATGCTACTTCTGTAATAACTTTGTCTCTGTGCTGTTTCAGATGTCTCAGCTCCTCTTCTAATCTCTCTATCTTGATTTCTGCTGCTGTGGCCTGTTGCTTCCACCTTCTGCATTCTGCTGCTAACCTCTCTTCCATCTTCCTTTCCAGCTCATCTAGTCTCCTTCCCCAGTCTTCCTCCCTTTTTTTGAGCTCTACCTCCCATTCCTCCCTCCCAGATTCGTCCTTGGAGCCCCTTGTCCTCATCCTGGTTCTAGGTGTGTGTGTGTGTGTGTGTGTGTGTGTGTGTGTGTGTGGATAATATTCTCCAGTGTGAAATTATTCAAATTTTCAACACGTCACCAGTCCACTGGTTAACAAATAATACTTCATAACATTGCACAGGACTCCTGTGTAGATCTTTTGGAACATCATTGTTGCTTGAACCTAACCTGAAGCTTCTTCCAGGTATCTCTGGTATATACATGTGAACATTGCTTGCCAGTAACTGGTATATACATGTGAACATTGCTTGCCAGTAACTGGTATATACATGTGAACATTGCTTGCCAGTAACTGGTATATACATGTGAACACTACTTGCCAGTAACTCTGGTATATACATGTGAACATTGCTTGCCAGTAACTGGTATATACATGTGAACATTGCTTGCCAGTAACTGGTATATACATGTGAACATTGGTTGCCAGTAATTCTGGTATATACATGTGAACATTGGTTGCCAGTAACTCTGGTATATACATGCTTGCCAGTAAGGTAGTACAGACACCTGCTAGCGCCTTCAGGAGAGCGGGTTTAATAACAGTGAAACACATTGTCAGAAAGTGGTATAGTCTGGAAAGTGATGTAGTGGAGACAGGATCCATACATATCTTTAAGAAGAGGTATGATAAGGCTCATGGAGCAGGGTGAGAGTGGATCTAGTAGCGACCACTGAAAAGACGGGGCAAGGAGCTATGAATCGACCCCTGCAACAAGAACGCCTTAATCAGAAACCTTTAAATATTTAGGAGGAAAATACTGTTTTCTGGTTATAGTCTTAAGTAGATTCTTCTGAGATGATAAATCTAGGAGAGTTTTTCTCCTAATTCTGAGCACGAAAAAATAATCATAATGGGCTTTCCTCCCAGTCTGTGTTCATCATGTTCATGTTTAGTGTTCATCATGCTGTTCATGTCTAGTATTCATCATGTTCATGTCCAGTATTCATCATACTGCTCATGTCTAGGGTTCATGATTATTGTTCATCATACTGTTCATATCTAGTGTTCATCATGCTGTTCATGTCTAGTATTCATCATGTTCATGTCAAGTATTCATCATACTGTTCATGTCTAGGGTTCATGTTCATGTCTGTTGTTCATCATGCTGTTCATATCTAGTGTGCATCATGCTGTTTATGTCTAGTGTTCATACTGTTCATGTCTAGTGTTCATGATGCTGTTCATGTCTAGTGTTCATCATGCTGTTCACTATTTCCTGGTTTCTAAATGGTAGAAATTGGAAAGACTCCAAAACTGCAACCAGTTATGTTTATTGGCTGAGAGTGACAGTTTACAGCAGTTAGTCACCATCAAAACTGCAACCAGTTGTGTTTATTGGCTGAGAGTGACAGTTTACAGCAGTTAGTCACCATCAAAACTGCAAACAGTTATGTTTATTGGCTGAGAGTGACAGTTTACAGCAGTTAGTCACCATCAAAACTGCAACCAGTTGTGTTTATTGGCTGAGAGTGACAGTTTACAGCAGTTAGTCACCATCAAAACTGCAACCAGTTGTGTTTATTGGCTGAGAGTGACAGTTTACAGCAGTTAGTCACCATCAAAACTGCCTCTACAGCACCTATGAATATCGTATCAATTTATTTATTTGATGATGAAACAAACAGGCAAACTAGTTTTATGGTCGCATACACACTGCCAGATCCGACACACACACTGCCAGATCCGACACACACACTGCCAGATCCGACACACACACTGCCAGATCCGACACACACACTGCCAGATCCGACACACACACTGCCAGATCCGACACACACACTGCCAGATCCGACACACACACTGCCAGATGTGTGTGTGTGTGTGTGTGTGTGTGTGTGTGTGTGTATTTCAGGAGGAGGGGGGAGGGGGGAGGGGGGCATAAATTTCAGGCCCAGACAAAATCAAAATGACAACAAATTTAACTTTAAATTAGTTTTGTTCTGACACGTCTTGTCATGTGTGAAACATGGGGTGGGTGTGTGGGGGGTTTCTGGCACCCCCACTACCCTACTTTAAAAGTGGGCCAGATAGGGGCATGATACCCTCCCTCCCTCCCTCAGCGTGTCTTGTGGTGTATGTGATAAATTACTGATCCCATCAATCGTTAGTTGAATCAAGTGCAAGAAACCTGTCTTCCCATTTTTTGATAAGTGGATCACTTACCTGTATCCACACCACGCAGTGGAAGCCAGGTGTAGGTGTATCCACACCACGCAGTGTAAGCCAGGTGTAGGTGTATCCACACCACGCAGTGTAAGCCAGGTGTAGGTGTATCCACACCACGCAGTGTAAGCCAGGTGTAGGTGTATCCACACCACGCAGTGTAAGCCAGGTGTAAGTGTATCCACACCACGCAGTGTAAGCCAGGTGTAGGTGTATCCACACCACGCAGTGGAAGCCAGGTGTAGGTGTATCCACACCACGCAGTGTAAGCCAGGTGTAGGTGTATCCACACCACGCAGTGAAAGCCGGGTGTAGGTGTATCTACATCACGCAGTGTAAGCCAGGTGTAGGTGTATCCACACCACGCAGTGTAAGCCAAGTGTAGGTGTATCCACACCACGCAGTGAAAGCCGGGTGTAGGTGTATCCACACCACGCAGCGGAAGCCGGGTGTAGGTGTATCCACACCACGCAGTGAAAGCCGGGTGTAGGTGTATCCACACCACGCAGTGGAAGCCGGGTGTAGGTGTATCCACACCACGCAGTGTAAGCCAGGTGTAGGTGTATCCACACCACGCAGTGTAAGCCAGGTGTAGGTGTATCCACACCACGCAGCGGAAGCCGGGTGTAGGTGTATCCACACCACGCAGTGAAAGCCGGGTGTAGGTGTATCCACACCACGCAGTGAAAGCCGGGTGTAGGTGTATCCACACCACACAGCGGAAGCCGGGTGTAGGTGTATCCACACCACGCAGTGAAAGCCGGGTGTAGGTGTATCCACACCACGCAGTGTAAGCCGGGTGTAGGTGTATCCACACCACGCAGTGTAAGCCGGGTGTAGGTGTATCCACACCACGCAGGGTAAGCCAGGTGTAGGTGTATCTACACCACGCAGTGTAAGCCGGGTGTAGGTGTATCGACAGCACGCAGTGAAAGCCGGGTGTAGGTGTATCCACACCACGCAGTGAAAGCCGGGTGTAGGTGTATCCACAGCACGCAGTGAAAGCCGGGTGTAGGTGTATCCACAGCACGCAGTGAAAGCCGGGTGTAGGTGTATCCACACCACGCAGTGAAAGCCGGGTGTAGGTGTATCCACAGCACGCAGTGAAAGCCGGGTGAAGGTGTATCCACAGCACGCAGTGAAAGCCGGGTGTAGGTGTATCCACACCACGCAGTGAAAGCCGGGTGTAGGTGTATCCACAGCACGCAGTGAAAGCCGGGTGTAGGTGTATCCACAGCACGCAGTGAAAGCCGGGTGTAGGTGTATCCACAGCACGCAGTGAAAGCCGGGTGTAGGTGTATCCACAGCACGCAGTGAAAGCCGGGTGTAGGTGTATCCACAGCACGCAGTGAAAGCCGGGTGTAGGTGTATCCACAGCACGCAGTGAAAGCCGGGTGTAGGTGTATCCACAGCACGCAGTGAAAGCCGGGTGTAGGTGTATCCACAGCACGCAGTGAAAGCCGGGTGTAGGTGTATCCACAGCACGCAGTGAAAGCCGGGTGTAGGTGTATCCACAGCACGCAGTGAAAGCCGGGTGTAGGTGTATCTACACCACGCAGTGAAAGCCGGGTGTAGGTGTATCCACAGCACGCAGTGTAAGCCAGGTGTAGGTGTATCCACAGCACGCAGTGAAAGCCGGGTGTAGGTGTATCCACAGCACGCAGTGAAAGCCGGGTGTAGGTGTATCCACAGCACGCAGTGAAAGCCGGAGTCTAGGGTGGTATGTCGCAGTTTTTCAAAGACTTAAATGTCAGTTTCCAGCAACAGAAAACTGACCCAAATATTCTTTATGAAAATTCGAATTTTAAAAGATTTTCTTTCAACATTGGCAACCCTGGGGGATACATGGCAACCCTGGGGGATACATGGCAACCCTGGGGGATACATGG
Organism: Cherax quadricarinatus; assembly: GCF_038502225.1. NCBI lineage: Eukaryota > Metazoa > Arthropoda > Malacostraca > Decapoda > Parastacidae > Cherax > Cherax quadricarinatus. The sequence continues at coordinate 19,367,507 of NC_091370.1, forward strand.
CAACCCTGGGGGATACATGGCAACCCTGGGGGATACATGGCAACCCTGGGGGATACATGGCAACCCTGGGGGATACATGGCAACCCTGGGGGATACATGGCAACCCTGGGGGATACATGGCAACCCTGGGGGATACATGGCAACCCTGGGGGATACATGGCAACCCTGGGGGATACATGGCAACCCTGGGGGATACATGGCAACCCTGGGGGATACATGGCAACCCTGGGGGATACATGGCAACCCTAGGGGATACATGGCAACCCTAGGGGATACATGGCAACCCTAGGGGATACATGGCAACCCTGGGGGATACATGGCAACCCTGGGGGATACATGGCACCCCGGGGGGATACATGGCAACCCTGGGGGATACATGGCAACCCTGGGGGATACATGGCAACCCTGGGGGATACATGGCAACCCTGGGGGATACATGGCAACCCTAGGGGATACATGGCAACCCTAGGGGATACATGGCAACCCTGGGGGATACATGGCAACCCTGGGGGATACATGGCAACCCTGGGGGATACATGGCAACCCTGGGGGATACATGGCAACCCTAGGGGATACATGGCAACCCTAGGGGATACATGGCAACCCTAGGCAACCCTGGGGGATACATGGCAACCCTGGGGGGGATACATGGCAACCCTGGGGGATACATGGCAACCCTAGGGGATACATGGCAACCCTAGGGGATACATGGCAACCCTGGGGGATACATGGCAACCCTGGGGGATACATGGCAACCCTGGGGGATACATGGCAACCCTAGGGGATACATGGCAACCCTAGGGGATACATGGCAACCCTAGGGGATACATGGCAACCCTAGGGGATACATGGCAACCCTAGGGGATACATGGCAACCCTGGGGGATACATGGCAACCCTGGGGGATACATGGCAACCCTATACATGGGGATACATGGCAACCCTAGGGGATACATGGCAACCCTAGGGGATACATGGCAACCCTAGGGGATACATGGCAACCCTGGGGGATACATGGCAACCCTAGGGGATACATGGCAAACCTGGGGGATACATGGCAACCCTAGGGGATACATGGCAACCCTAGGGGATACATGGCAACCCTAGGGGATACATGGCAACCCTTGGGGATACATGGCAACCCTATACATGGGGATACATGGCAACCCTGGGGGATACATGGCAACCCTGGGGGATACATGGGATACATGGCAACCCTAGGGGATACATGGCAACCCTAGGGGGATATACATGGCAACCCTTGGGGATACATGGCAACCCTGGGGGATACATGGCAACCCTGGGGGATACATGGCAACCCTGGCAACCCTAGGGGATACATGGGATACATGGCAACCCTATACATGGCAACCCTGGGGGATACATGGCAACCCTATACATGGGGGGATACATGGCAACCCTAAACATGGCAACCCTGGGGGGCAACCATACACATGGCAACCCTGGGGATATATGGCATGGCAACCCTGCGGGATACATGGCAACCCTAGGTGATACATGGCAACCCTAGGGGATACATGACAAAAGTGGGGGATACATGGCAACCCTGGGGATATATGGCAACCCTGGGGGATACATGGCAGCCCTGGGGGATACATGGCAACCCTAGGGGATACATGGCAACCCTGGGGGATACATGGTAACCCTGGGGGATACATGGCAACCCTGGGGGATACATGGCAACCCTAGGGGATACATGGCAACCCTAAGGGATACATGGCAAAAGTGGGGGATACATGGCAACCCTGGGGATATATGGCAACCATGGGGGATACATGGCAACCCTGGGGGATACATGGCAACCCTAGGGGATACATGGCAACCCTGGGGGATACATGGCAACCCTAGGAGATACATGGCAAAAGTGGGGGATACATGGCAACCCTGGGGATATATGGCAACCCTGGGGGATACATGGCAATACTGGGGGATGTACGGCAGCCCTGGGAATACATGGCAACCCTGGGGATATATGGCAACCCTGGGGGATACATGGCAACCCTGGGGGATACATGGCAACACTAGGGGATACATGGCAACCCTGGGAAATACATGGCAACACTAGGGGATACATGGCAACTCTGGGAAATACATAGCAACACTAGGGGATACATAGCAACTCTGGGAAATACATGGCAACCCTGGGAAATACATAGCAATACTGGGGGATGTACGGCAACTCTGTGAGATACATGGCAACCCTGGGGGATACATTGCAACCCTAGGGGATGCATGGCAACCCTGGGGGATACATGGAAACCCTGGGGGATGCATGGCAACCCTGGGAAATACATTGCAATACTGGGGGATGCACGGCAACTCTGTGAGATACATGGCAACCCTGGGGGATACATGGCAACCCTGGGGGATACATGGCAACCCTGGGGGATACATGGCAACACTAGGGGATATATGGCAACCCTGGGAAATACATGGCAACACTAGGGGATCCATGGCAACCCTGGGAAATACATGGCAACACTAGGGGATACATAGCAACTCTGGGAAATACATGGCAACCCTGGGAAATACATGGCAATACTGGGGGATGTACGGCAACTCTGTGAGATACATGGCAACCCTGGGGGATACATGGCAACCCTGGGGGATGCATGGCAACCCTGGGGGATACATGGCAACCCTGGGGGATGCATGGCATCCCTGGGAAATACATGGCAATACTGGGGGATGTACGGCAACTGTGAGATACATGGCAACCCTGGGGGATACATGGCAACCCTAGGGATACATGGCAATACTGGGGGATGTACGGCAACTCTGTGAGATACATGGCAACCCTGGGGATACATGGCAACTGTGGGGGATGCATGGCAACCCTGGGAAATACATAGCAACTCTGTGAGATACATGGCAACCCTCTGGATACATGGCAACCCTGGGGGATGCCTGGCAACCCTGGGAAATACATGGCAATTCTGTGAGATACATGGCAATCCTCTGGATACATGGCAACTCTGGGGGATACATGGCAACACTAGGGGATACATGGGAACCCTGGGAAATACATGGCAACTCTGTGAGATACATGGCAACCCTCTGGATACATGGCAACCCTGGGGGATACATGGCAACACTAGGGGATACATGGCAACCCTGGAGCATACATGGCAACCCTGGGGGATACATGACAACCCTGGAGCATACATGGCAACCCTGGGGGATGTATGGCAACTCTGTGAGATTCATGGCAACCCTGGGGGATACATGGCAACACTAGGGGATACACGGTAACCCTGGGAGATATATGGCAACCCTGGAGGATACATGGCAGCCCTGGCTGTTCTACAGTATCGTAGTGCTGGTCTACAGTATTATCGTAGAGTTGGTCTACAGTATTATCGTAGTGTTGGTCTACAGTATTATCGTAGTGTTGGTCTACAGTATTATCGTAGAGCTGGTCTACAGTATTATCGTAGTGTTGGTCTACAGTATTATCGTAGTGTTGGTCTACAGTATTATCGTAGTGCTGGTCTACAGTATTATCGTAGTGTTGGTCTACAGTATTATCGTAGTGTTGGTCTATAGTATTATCGTAGTGTTGGTCTACAGTATTATCGTAGAGCTGGTCTACAGTATTATCGTAGTGTTGGTCTACAGTATTATCGTAGTGTTGGTCTACAGTATTATCGTAGTGTTGGTCTACAGTATTATCGTAGAGCTGGTCTACAGTATTATCGTAGTGTTGGTCTACAGTATTATCGTAGTGTTGGTCTACAGTATTATCGTAGTGCTGGTCTACAGTATTATCGTAGAGCTGGTCTACAGTATTATCGTAGTGCTGGTCTACAGTATTATCGTAGTGCTGGTCTACAGTATTATCGTAGTGTTGGTCTACAGTATTATCGTAGTGTTGGTCTACAGTATTATCGTAGTGTTGGTCTACAGTATTATCGTAGAGCTGGTCTACAGTATTATCGTAGTGTTGGTCTACAGTATTATCGTAGTGCTGGTCTACAGTATTATCGTAGTGTTGGTCTACAGTATTATCGTAGTGTTGGTCTACAGTATTATCGTAGTGTTGGTCTACAGTATTATCGTAGTGTTGGTCTACAGTATTATCGTAGTGTTGGTCTACAGTATTATCGTAGTGTTGGTCTAAAGTATTATCGTAGTGTTGGTCTACAGTATTATCGTAGAGCTGGTCTACAGTATTATCGTAGAGCTGGTCTACAGTATTATCGTAGTGTTGGTCTACAGTATTATCGTAGAGCTGGTCTACAGTATTATCGTAGTGCTGGTCTACAGTATCGTAGTGCTGGTCTACAGTATTATCGTAGTGTTGGTCTACAGTATCGTAGTGTTGGTCTACAGTATTATCGTAGTGCTGGTCTACAGTATTATCGTAGTGCTGGTCTACAGTATTATCGTAGTGCTGGTCTACAGTATCGTAGTGTTGGTCTACAGTATTATCGTAGTGTTGGTCTACAGTATTATCGTAGAGCTGGTCTACAGTATTATCGTAGTGCTGGTCTACAGTATTATCGTAGTGTTGGTCTACAGTATTATCGTAGTGTTGGTCTACAGTATTATCGTAGAGCTGGTCTACAGTATTATCGTAGTGTTGGTCTACAGTATTATCGTAGTGCTGGTCTACAGTATCGTAGTGTTGGTCTACAGTATTATCGTAGAGCTGGTCTACAGTATTATCGTAGTGTTGGTCTACAGTATTATCGTAGTGTTGGTCTACAGTATTATCGTAGAGCTGGTCTACAGTATTATCGTAGTGTTGGTCTACAGTATTATCGTAGAGCTGGTCTACAGTATTATCGTAGTGTTGGTCTACAGTATTATCGTAGAGCTGGTCTACAGTATTATCGTAGTGTTGGTCTACAGTATTATCGTAGTGTTGGTCTACAGTATTATCGTAGTGTTGGTCTACAGTATTATCGTAGAGCTGGTCTACAGTATTATCGTAGAGCTGGTCTACAGTATTATCGTAGTGCTGGTCTACAGTATTATCGTAGAGCTGGTCTACAGTATTATCGTAGAGCTGGTCTACAGTATTATCGTAGTGCTGGTCTACAGTATTATCGTAGTGTTGGTCTACAGTATTATCGTAGTGCTGGTCTACAGTATTATCGTAGAGCTGGTCTACAGTATTATCGTAGTGTTGGTCTACAGTATTATCGTAGTGTTGGTCTACAGTATTATCGTAGTGCTGGTCTACAGTATTATCGTAGTGCTGGTCTACAGTATTATCGTAGTGCTGGTCTACAGTATTATCGTAGAGCTGGTCTACAGTATTATCGTAGTGTTGGTCTACAGTATTATCGTAGTGCTGGTCTACAGTATTATCGTAGTGCTGGTCTACAGTATTATCGTAGTGTTGGTCTACAGTATTATCGTAGTGTTGGTCTACAGTATTATCGTAGTGCTGGTCTACAGTATTATCGTAGTGCTGGTCTACAGTATTATCGTAGTGCTGGTCTACAGTATTATCGTAGTGTTGGTCTACAGTATTATCGTAGTGCTGTTCTACAGTATCGTAGTGTTGGTCTACAGTATTATCGTAGTGTTGGTCTACAGTATTATCGTAGTGCTGGTCTACAGTATTATCGTAGTGTTGGTCTACAGTATTATCGTAGTGTTGGTCTACAGTATTATCGTAGTGTTGGTCTACAGTATTATCGTAGTGTTGGTCTACAGTATTATCGTAGTGCTGGTCTACAGTATTATCGTAGTGTTGGTCTACAGTATTATCGTAGTGCTGGTCTACAGTATTATCGTAGTGTTGGTCTACAGTATTATCGTAGTGTTGGTCTACAGTATTATCGTAGTGCTGGTCTACAGTATTATCGTAGAGCTGGTCTACAGTATTATCGTAGTGCTGGTCTACAGTATTATCGTAGTGCTGGTCTACAGTATTATCGTAGTGTTGGTCTACAGTATTATCGTAGTGCTGGTCTACAGTATTATCGTAGTGTTGGTCTACAGTATTATCGTAGTGCTGGTCTACAGTATTATCGTAGTGCTGGTCTACAGTATTATCGTAGTATCAGTTCTTCTACAATATTTCTTCTTTTAAGCATTAAGCTGCAGACAGTCACTGCGGACAAGCTTTTTCTCTTGGATCACATTCCAGCTTTCTCAAGCTTGTGAGGAAATAATTTACACTCCTTCACAATTCGCTATATGAAAATAGAAACATGACTTTTATGAAGTCTTCGCTGTTGTTGACATTAAAAGTCTTATCCACTCTCTCAGAAAGTCTTATCCACTCTCTCAGAAAGTCTTATCCACTCTCAGAAAGTGTTATCCACTCTCTCAGAAAGTCTTATCCACTCTCAGAAAGTGTTATCCACTCTCTCAGAAAGTCTTATCCACTCTCTCAGAAAGTCTTATCCACTCTCTCAGAAAGTCTTATCCACTCTCTCAGAAAGTGTTATCCACTCTCTCAGAAAGTTTATCCACTCTCTCAGAAAGTGTTATCCACTCTCTCAGAAAGTCTTATCCACTCTCTCAGAAAGTCTTATCCACTCTCTCAGAAAGTCTTATCCACTCTCTCAGAAAGTGTTATCCACTCTCTCAGAAAGTCTTATCCACTCTCTCAGAAAGTGTTATCCACTCTCTCAGAAAGTCTTATCCACTCTCTCAGAAAGTCTTATCCACTCTCTCAGAAAGTCTTATCCACTCTCTCAGAAAGTCTTATCCACTCTCTCAGAAAGTCTTATCCACTCTCTCAGAAAGTCTTATCCACTCTCTCAGAAAGTCTTATCCACTCTCTCAGAAAGTCTTATCCACTCTCTCAGAAAGTGTTATCCACTCTCTCAGAAAGTCTTATCCACTCTCAGAAAGTGTTATCCACTCTCTCAGAAAGTCTTATCCACTCTCTCAGAAAGTCTTATCCACTCTCTCAGAAAGTGTTATCCACTCTCTCAGAAAGTCTTATCCACTCTCTCAGAAAGTCTTATCCACTCTCTCAGAAAGTCTTATCCACTCTCTCAGAAAGTCTTATCCACTCTCTCAGAAAGTCTTATCCACTCTCTCAGAAAGTGTTATCCACTCTCTCAGAAAGTCTTATCCACTCTCTCAGAAAGTGTTATCCACTCTCTCAGAAAGTCTTATCCACTCTCTCAGAAAGTCTTATCCACTCTCTCAGAAAGTCTTATCCACTCTCTCAGAAAGTCTTATCCACTCTCTCAGAAAGTCTTATCCACTCTCTCAGAAAGTCTTATCCACTCTCTCAGAAAGTCTTATCCACTCTCTCAGAAAGTCTTATCCACTCTCTCAGAAAGTGTTATCCACTCTCTCAGAAAGTCTTATCCACTCTCTCAGAAAGTCTTATCCACTCTCTCAGAAAGTCTTATCCACTCTCTCAGAAAGTCTTATCCACTCTCTCAGAAAGTCTTATCCACTCTCTCAGAAAGTGTTATCCACTCTCTCAGAAAGTCTTATCCACTCTCTCAGAAAGTCTTATCCACTCTCTCAGAAAGTGTTATCCACTCTCTCAGAAAGTGTTATCCACTCTCTCAGAAAGTGTTATTCACTCTCTCAGAAAGTCTTATCCACTCTCTCAGAATGTGTTATCCACTCTCTCAGAAAGTCTTATCCACTCTCTCAGAATGTGTTATCCACTCTCTCAGAAAGTCTTATCCACTCTCTCAGAAAGTGTTATCCACTCTCTCAGAAAGTCTTATCCACTCTCTCAGAAAGTCTTATCCACTCTCTCAGAAAGTCTTATCCACTCTCTCAGAAAGTCTTATCCACTCTCTCAGAAAGTCTTATCCACTCTCTCAGAAAGTCTTATCCACTCTCTCAGAAAGTCTTATCCACTCTCTCAGAAAGTCTTATCCACTCTCTCAGAAAGTCTTATCCACTCTCTCAGAAAGTGTTATCCACTCTCTCAGAAAGTCTTATCCACTCTCTCAGAAAGTCTTATCCACTCTCTCAGAAAGTCTTATCCACTCTCTCAGAAAGTCTTATCCACTCTCTCAGAAAGTCTTATCCACTCTCTCAGAAAGTCTTATCCACTCTCTCAGAAAGTCTTATCCACTTTCTCAGAAAGTCTTATCCACTCTCTCAGAAAGTCTTATCCACTCTCTCAGAAAGTCTTATCCACTCTCTCAGAAAGTCTTATCCACTCTCAGAAAGTGTTATCCACTCTCTCAGAAAGTCTTATCCACTCTCTCAGAAAGTCTTATCCACTCTCTCAGAAAGTCTTATCCACTCTCTCAGAAAGTCTTATCCACTCTCTCAGAAAGTGTTATCCACTCTCTCAGAAAGTCTTATCCACTCTCTCAGAAAGTCTTATCCACTCTCTCAGAAAGTCTTATCCACTCTCTCAGAAAGTCTTATCCACTCTCTCAGAAAGTGTTATCCACTCTCTCAGAAAGTCTTATCCACTCTCTCAGAAAGTGTTATCCACTCTCTCAGAAAGTCTTATCCACTCTCTCAGAAAGTGTTATCCACTCTCTCAGAAAGTCTTATCCACTCTCTCAGAAAGTCTTATCCACTCTCTCAGAAAGTCTTATCCACTCTCTCAGAAAGTCTTATCCACTCTCTCAGAAAGTCTTATCCACTCTCAGAAAGTGTTATCCACTCTCTCAGAAAGTCTTATCCACTCTCTCAGAAAGTCTTATCCACTCTCTCAGAAAGTCTTATCCACTCTCTCAGAAAGTCTTATCCACTCTCTCAGAAAGTCTTATCCACTCTCTCAGAAAGTCTTATCCACTCTCTCAGAAAGTCTTATCCACTTTCTCAGAAAGTCTTATCCACTCTCTCAGAAAGTGTTATCCACTCTCTCAGAAAGTGTTATCCACTCTCTCAGAAAGTCTTATCCACTCTCTCAGAAAGTCTTATCCACTCTCTCAGAAAGTCTTATCCACTCTCTCAGAAAGTGTTATCCACTCTCTCAGAAAGTCTTATCCACTCTCTCAGAAAGTGTTATCCACTCTCTCAGAAAGTCTTATCCACTCTCTCAGAAAGTGTTATCCACTCTCTCAGAAAGTCTTATCCACTCTCTCAGAAAGTGTTATCCACTCTCTCAGAAAGTCTTATCCACTCTCTCAGAAAGTGTTATCCACTCTCTCAGAAAGTCTTATCCACTCTCTCAGAAAGTGTTATCCACTCTCTCAGAAAGTCTTATCCACTCTCTCAGAAAGTCTTATCCACTCTCTCAGAAAGTCTTATCCACTCTCTCAGAAAGTCTTATCCACTCTCTCAGAAAGTCTTATCCACTCTCAGAAAGTGTTATCCACTCTCTCAGAAAGTCTTATCCACTCTCTCAGAAAGTCTTATCCACTCTCTCAGAAAGTCTTATCCACTCTCTCAGAAAGTCTTATCCACTCTCTCAGAAAGTCTTATCCACTCTCTCAGAAAGTCTTATCCACTCTCTCAGAAAGTCTTATCCACTTTCTCAGAAAGTCTTATCCACTCTCAGAAAGTGTTATCCACTCTCTCAGAAAGTCTTATCCACTCTCTCAGAAAGTCTTATCCACTCTCTCAGAAAGTCTTATCCACTCTCTCAGAAAGTCTTATCCACTCTCTCAGAAAGTCTTATCCACTCTCTGAAAAAGTCTTACTCATTCTCTCAACCTTTTACAAACAATATACGCCAATCAAATCATCTTTCATACAAACAAGATCCTCTGCACAGTACAAACGTGTTCGCAATTATCAAATCACTTCCCTGCTAACGAGGTTCTCCTTCGGAGGCTTGTGCTATTATCATCTCCTAATGACATGCTAATGAACAAATACTCATCTGGACTTCACACAGATAAATTACTTAGTAAGAACATAAAAGCTTCGTGTCCTCTCAAACTAACGTAATAAATTATGTAACGAGACTCGTATGGCCGAGGCTAATTAGGTGAGGGAGTAAACTTTGCTGGAATACGTGTTGAGCATTCTACTGCAGCAGCTGAAGCAGTTGCAACAGCAGCTGTGGCAGCTGTAGCAGCAGCTGCAGCAGCAGGCTGTAACACCAGCTGCAACAGCAGGCTGTAACAGCAGCTGCAGCAGCAGGCTGTAGCAACAGCTGCAACAGCAGGCTGTAACAGCAGCTGCAGCAGCAGGCTGTAACAACAGCCGCAGCAGTAGGCTGTAACAGCAGCTGCAGCAGCAGGCTGTAACAGCAGCTGCAGCAGCAGGCTGTAGCAGCAGCTGCAGCAGCAGGCTGTAACAGTAGCTGCAACAGCAGGCTGTAACAGCAGGCTGTAACAACAGCTGCAGCAGTAGGCTGTAACAACAGCTGCAGCAGTAGGCTGTAACAACAGCTGCAGCAGCAGGCTGTAGCAACAGCTGCAGCAGTAGGCTGTAACAACAGCTGCAGCAGTAGGCTGTAACAGCAGCTGCAGCAGCAGGCTGTAACAACAGCTGCAGCAGTAGGCTGTAACAACAGCTGCAGCAGTAGGCTGTAACAACAGCTGCAGCAGCAGGCTGTAACAACAGCTGCAGCAGTAGGCTGTAACAACAGCTGCAGCAGTAGGCTGTAACAACAGCTGCAGCAGCAGGCTGTAGCAACAGCTGCAGCAGCAGGCTGAAACAACAGCTGCAGCAGCAGGCTGTAACAACAGCTGCAGCAGTAGGCTGTAACAACAGCTGCAGCAGCAGGCTGTAACAACAGCTGCAGCAGTAGGCTGTAACAACAGCTGCAGCAGCAGGCTGTAACAGCAGCTGCAGCAGTAGGCTGTAACAACAGCTGCAGCAGTAGGCTGTAACAGCAGCTGCAGCAGTAGGCTGTAACAACAGCTACAGCAGCAGGCTGTAACAGCAGCTGCAGCAGTAGGCTGTAACAGCAGCTGCAGCAGCAGGCTGTAACAACAGCTGCAGCAGTAGGCTGTAACAGCAGCTGCAGCAGTAGGCTGTAACAGCAGCTGCAGCAGCAGGCTGTAACAGCAGCTGCAGCAGCAGGCTGTAACAACAGCTGCAGCAGCAGGCTGTAACAGCAGCTGCAGCAGCAGGCTGTAACAACAGCTGCAGCAGTAGGCTGTAGCAACAGCTACAGCAGTAGGCTGTAACAACAGCTGCAGAAGTAGGCTGTAACAACAGCTGCAGCAGCAGGCTGTAACAGCAGCTGCAGCAGTAGGCTGTAACAGCAGCTGCAGCAGCAGGCTGTAACAACAGCTGCAGCAGCAGGCTGTAACAGCTGTAGTAGCAGTGATAAATTTTTAGTGAAAAAATGAGAATATGTATCGTGATACTTATGTAAGTTATAGCTGAGGTTCTTGTTCTAGTGGAGAGGTTATTCTAGCAACGAGGTTCTTGTCTGAGTGGAGAGGTTATCCTAGCAACGAGGTTCTTGTCTCAGTGGAGAGGTTATCCTAGTAACGAGGTTCTTGTTCTAGTGGAGAGGTTATCCTAGCAACGAGGTTCTTGTTCTAGTGGAGAGGTTATCCTAGCAACGAGGTTCTTGTTCTAGTGGAGAGGTTATCCTAGCAACGAGGTTCTTGTTCTAGTGGAGAGGTTATCCTAGCAACGAGGTTCTTGTTCTAGTGGAGAGGTTATCCATCCTAGCAACGAGGTTCTTGTTCTAGTGGAGAGGTTATCCTAGCAACGAGGTTCTTGTTCTAGTGGAGAGGTTATCCTAGCAACGAGGTTCTTGTTCTCAGTGGAGAGGTTATCCTAGCAACTAGGTTCTTGTTCTAGTGGAGAGGTTATCCTAGCAACGAGGTTCTTGTTCTAGTGGAGAGGTTATCCTAGCAACGAGGTTCTTGTTCTCAGTGGAGAGGTTATCCTAGCAACGAGGTTCTTGTTCTAGTGGAGAGGTTATCCTAGCAACGAGGTTCTTGTTCTAGTGGAGAGGTTATCCTAGCAACGAGGTTCTTGTTCTCAGTGGAGAGGTTATCCTAGCAACTAGGTTCTTGTTCTAGTAGAGAGGTTATCCTAGCAACGAGGTTCTTGTTCTAGTGGAGAGGTTATCCTAGCAACGAGGTTCTTGTTCTCAGTGGAGAGGTTATCCTAGCAACGAGGTTCTTGTTCTAGTGGAGAGGTTATCCTAGCAACGAGGTTTTTTTCTCAGTGGAGAGGTTATCCTAGCAACGAGGTTCTTGTTCTAGTGGAGAGGTTATCCTAGCAACGAGGTTCTTGTTCTAGTGGAGAGGTTATCCTAGCAACGAGGTTCTTGTTCTAGTGGAGAGGTTATCCTAGCAAGGAGGTTTTTGTTCTCAGTGGAGAGGTTATCCTAGCAACGAGGTTCTTGTTCTCAGTGGAGAGGTTATCCTAGCAACGAGGTTCTTGTTCTCAGTGGAGAGGTTATCCTAGCAACTAGGTTCTTGTTCTAGTGGAGAGGTTATCCTAGCAACGAGGTTCTTGTTCTAGTGGAGAGGTTATCCTAGCAACGAGGTTCTTGTTCTCAGTGGAGAGGTTATCCTAGCAACTAGGTTCTTGTTCTAGTGGAGAGTTATCCTAGCAACTAGGTTTTGTTCTCAGTGGAGAGGTTATCCTAGCAACTAGGTTTTGTTCTCAGTGGAGAGGTTATCCTATCAACGAGGTTTTGTTCTCAGTGGAGAGGTTATCCCAACAACGAGATTTTGTTCTCAGTGGAGAGGTTATCCTAGCAACGAGGTTTTGTTCTCAGTGGAGAGGTTATCCTAGCATCGAGGTTTTGTTCTCAGTGGAGAGGTTATCCTAGCATCGAGGTTTTGTTCTCAGTGGAGAGGTTATCCTAGCAACAAGATTTTGTTCTCAGTGGAGAGGTTATCCCAGCGACGAGATTTTGTTCTCAGTGGAGAGGTTATCCCAGCAACGAGGTTCTTGTTCTAGAACGTAAGAATACCTGATAATTTAAGTAGGCATACTGACCCATGTCTCTTATATGTGTGATGGTAGTTGCTACCATGTCTCTTGTATGTGTGTGATGGTAGTTGCTACCATGTCTCTTGTATGTGTGTGATGGTAGTTGCTACCATGTCTCTCGTATGTGTGTGATGGTAGTTGCTACCATGTCTCTCTTATGTGTGTGATGGTAGTTGCTACCATGTCTCTTGTATGTGTGTGATGGTAGTTGCTACCATGTCTCTCTTATGTGTGTGATGGTAGTTGCTACCATGCATCTTGTGGGAGTGTAAGTCTGGGGTAAGAGAGGGAGGTGTAACAGCAATGCCTCTCGTCTGTATTCATCAATATCAGTGTAGGGGAGACTCAGCACAAAGGCACATAGAAACAACATCTGCCGGCTCTGCCTACAACAATAACAACAATATTGACAATAACAATAGTAACAGTAGCAACACCTTCTACGGGTTCACAAAAGTAACAAATGAATTTAGGGATGTTATTATTGTTCCACAGTGCAGAGGAACCAACTTCAGTGGCAGGTCACCCAAGGCACATTGTACTGCCTCCAGCACCAATCATTCTCCTATATTTCTTCTGTTAGGAGTGATATATTACATATTTTCTGAGTGTGCGTACATATCTGTGTTGTATGTTGATCTTATGGAATGTTATACCGCGCGCTGCTACAGCTTGTGGGAATAGTTTAGAGTGATTTATTTTCTCGATGTTAAGTTAAAGATGACAGTGTGTAGTAGTGTGAGGCATAATAGGGTTTTCTAGGTGACCAACTCTTATACATCACATTACAAAGTTCTTAGCACTCCCTCTTAATTTATCCTGACTCCTTCAAAGTACTCCGTTCCCATACAAGTCTAGTTGCGAATATCTCTAGTATCTGAAGAAGCTCTCTCAAGTGTGGGCTCCATGCTGGTGCTACACATTCAAGAACAGGCTTTACACACGTCATATACATTATTTTTAAATTCTCTATTGATGTACCTAAAAATAATTCTTGTATGAGCTGGTCTCTCACACTGTCCCTACAAGGTTTGCAACAATTTTATTCTCAGATGAAGACTTACCATCTCTCACTATTTTGTGTGATCACAATCATCATCTCACATTGGTGGATCAGTATGATGAACTACTGACATCTCACATTGGTGGATCAGTATGATGAACTGCTGACATCTCACATTGGTGGATCAGTATGATGAACTGCTGACATCTCACATTGTTGGATCAGTATGATGAACTGCTGACATCTCACATTGTTGGATCAGTATGATGAACTGCTGACATCTCACATTGGTGGATCAGTATGATGAACTGCTGACATCTCACATTGGTGGATCAGTATGATGAACTGCTGACATCTCACATTGGTGGATCAGTATGATGAACTGCTGACATCTCACATTGTTGGATCAGTATGATGAACTGCTGACATCTCACATTGTTGGATCAGTATGATGAACTGCTGACATCTCACATTGGTGGATCAGTATGATGAACTGCTGACATCTCACATTGGTGGATCAGTATGATGAACTGCTGACATCTCACATTGGTGGATCAGTATGATGAACTGCTGACATATTGTTGGGGGAAAAACGTGGTTTGTTTTTTGGGACCCAATTGTGTCCCCAAAATAGTTGAGAAACGCTTGTCAGCTTTTTGACGTATAAAAAACCTGTGTGACCAGTTAATATAGGGTACTGGGTCACTGTCACCAGTTAACATAGTGTACCGGGTCACTGTCACCAGTTAACATAGGGTACTGGGTCACTGTCACCAGTTAACATAGGGTACTGGGTCACTGTCACCAGTTAACATAGGGTACTGGGTCACTGTCACCAGTTAATATAGGGTACTGGGTCACTGTCACCAGTTAATATAGGGTACTGGGTCACTGTCACCAGTTAACATAGGGTACTGGGTCACTGTCACCAGTTAACATAGGGTACTGGGTCACTATCATCAGTTAACATAGGGTACTGGGTCACTGTCACCAGTTAACATAGGGTACTGGGTCACTATCATCAGTTAGCATAGGGTACTGGGTCACTGTCACCAGTTAACATAGGGTACTGGGTCACTATCACCAGTTAACATACTGTACTGGGTCACTACCACAAGTTAACATACAGTACTGGGTCACTACCACAAGTTAACATACAGTACTGGGTCACTATCACCAGTTAACATACAGTACTGGGTCACTACCACAAGTTAACATACAGTACTGGGTCACTATCACCAGTTAACATACAGTACTGGGTCACTACCACAAGTTAACATACAGTACTGGGTCACTACCACAAGTTAACATACAGTACTGGGTCACTACCACAAGTTAACATACTGTACTGGGTCACTACCACAAGTTAACATACTGTACTGGGTCACTACCACAAGTTAACATACAGTACTGAGTCACTATCACCAGTTAACATACAGTACTGGGTCACTACCACAAGTTAACATACAGTACTGGGTCACTACCACAAGTTAACATACAGTACTGAGTCACTATCACCAGTTAATATACTGTACTGGGTCACTACCACAAGTTAACATACAGTACTTAGTCACTATCACCAGTTAACATACTGTACTGGGTCACTACCACAAGTTACCATACAGTACTGAGTCACTATCACCAGTTAACATACAGTACTGGGTCACTATCACCAGTTAACATACAGTACTGGGTCACTATCACCAGTTCCACCTCAGCTTTACCTTCAGCTCCACATACATTTCCTTAAACCAGATCAATATACTCAGTACAGCTGGTGTCTTCTATACGAAATATTGGTACTTTAACTGTTATTGCTCACTGGACATAACACGCAGGATATCTTCCATTATCAGGCACGTCCAACCAGGCTGGTTAAACAAAACTAAACATCTCTAAATTAAAAGCATAATCACATTTTGTCACTTATTAATGTCTCTTCGGCGCTATTGTTGCCTCTGAATAGGAGGAAAATTGGATTTGTGAATTACTGAATGTAGAGGATGGGAGGTTTAATGTTCCGCTCATGTGAGGTGGAATGTGTATAGAATATTCAAGAGGACTAGTGTTAGGCCAGAGTGTAAAGTAATGTGAACTTGAAGACCCTCTTGGATATCTGCTGAAGACAACTCTTGTGAGTCAAGTGTCGAGTAGTGTTGTATGCTGAAGACAACTTTTGTGAGTCTAGTGTCGAGTAGTGTGTATGCTGAAGACAACTTTTGTGAGTCTAGTGTCGAGTAGTGTTGTATGCTGAAGACAACTTTTGTGAGTCTAGTGTCGAGTAGTGTTGTATGCTGAAGACAACTTTTGTGAATCTAGTGTCGAGTAGTGTTGTGTGCTGAAGACAACTATTGAGTATGAGAAGTAGCAAGGTGGCAGTTAATAGAGTCATTATCTGAGACTGTTATACAGTCTGTACTAGTGTTCTCTATTGTGAGATATAATTTATCCCCCAGTAGGCGATACAAGGCACTCATGAGATATAATTTATCCCCCAGTTGACGATACAAGGCACTCATGAGATATAATTTATCCCCCAGTTGACGATACAAGGCACTCATTCTTAATTGGCTGAGAACACACTCACCCAGTGAGAATATAGTCACTGAGAACATTGTCACCTTAACAACACAGTCACCCATTGTTGGAGAACAGTCACTCCTGACTTGGATCAGCCCTGATAACTTCCCATTCCCCACATGCTTATGACCCCTACGGGTTCAGTACTTCGTTATAAATATAACATTATTGTTTTAGCACATTTTTTTATGATAAAAATGGATAAATGCTTATGAGGCTGATTTGTTTAATTCATTTATCAAAGAAATAATTTGTATTCAGCGAAATGCTAATAAGAAACAATGAGAAATAATGACCTACACTGCTACATCAGTGTTCATATTAATAGTGTGTATACAGTATATATTCTGAGTGTATATACACTGAGAAATACACACCTCGGGGTGTGGATATATCATCTAGATAAAAGAATTGCAAGAACAATTCTTGCACAAGTATACTTAAATATTTTAACACTGTTAACATTGAAAGTGTGTGTGTGTGTGTGTGTGTGTGTGTGTGTGTGTGTGTGTGTGTGTGTGTGTGTGTGTGTGTGTGTGTGTGTGTGTGTGTGTGGTTCCAGTGCATCTCACACCCACTGTAAATATCAATTCATTAAAGAGATTATTAGAGTTTAATGTATCGTGAGAACCATGTTGGCCAAACTCATCTCGTTAAATATAAAAGAGGCGAAGTAATTAGCCTTCAATCCCAACAGCTCCTCATCTCGTTAATTAGAATTTCGTGGATGGCAATTACCATCCTGTGCTTGATAACGAAGGTTGCCCATCACGGCTGACGAAAACACCAGAACTGACACATGACATGAGAGAGAGATGAGGGAGGAGGCTTGTATAATGAGAGAAGGAAGCTTAGATAATGAAAGAAATGAATGATTATTAGCTAATAAGGTAGAAAGAAAGAAGTTTATGTAGCGAGAAGGAAGGAAGGAAGCTTAGATACTGAGAGAATAAGTGAAGCTAATGAGATAGGAGGGAAGCTTAGATAACAGAATATGAAGCCTAGATAATGAGAGATATGAAGCTTAAGTAATGAGGGAGAAGGAAGGAGCTTAGATAATAGGAGATAAGGTAAAGTTTGAATACAGTTTAATTCGGTCTCGAAATACAGCCGTCTTCAGTAAAGTGAACTTTTATTGTTGAGGCTTAAACTGAACACGCAGATCACGTGACCTAGTGCTAGGCTAGTGACCAAACTGTTGTGTGACCAAAGTGCTGTGGAAGTGACCAAGGTGCTGTGGAAGTGACCAAGGTGCTGTGGAAGTTACCAAGGTGCTGTGGAAGTGACCAAGGCGCTGTGGAAGTTACCAAGGTGCTGTGGAAGTGACCAAGGTGCTATGGAAGTGACCAAGGTGCTGTGGAAGTGACCAAGGTGCTGTGGAAGTGACCAAGGTTCTGTGGAAGTGACCAAGGTGCTGTGGAAGTTACCAAGGTGCTGTGGAAGTGACCAAGGTGCTGTGGAAGTGACCAAGGTGCTGTGGAAGTGACCAAGGTTCTGTGGAAGTGACCAAGGTTCTGTGGAAGTGACCAAGGTTCTGTGGAAGTGACCAAGGCGCTGTGGAAGTGACCAAGGTGCTGTGGAAGTGACCAAGGTGCTGTGGAAGTGACCAAGGTGCTGTGGAAGTGACCAAGGTGCTGTGGAAGTGACCAAGGTGCTGTGGAAGTGACCAAGGCGCTGTGGAAGTGACCAAGGCGCTGTGGAAGTGACCAAGGTGCTGTGGAAGTGACCAAGGCGCTGTGGAAGTGACCAAGGCGCTGTGGAAGTGACCAAGGTGCTGTGGAAGTGACCAAGGTGCTGTGGAAGTGACCAAGATGCTGTGGAAGTGACCAAGGTGCTGTGGAAGTGACCAAGGCGCTGTGGAAGTGACCAAGGCGCTGTGGAAGTGACCAAGGTGCTGTGGAAGTGACCAAGGTGCTGTGGAAGTGACCAAGGTGCTGTGGAAGTGACCAAGGTGCTGTGGAAGTGACCAAGGTGCTGTGGAAGTGATAGTATCAAGTTTGTACTGGCCATGTAACACGTTCAGATCGGGTTGTGATTCAGTAACAGCTGACTCGAGGATTTAGTGCTGGTATATACAGACTATGTTATAGGTTACTCAAGCATCTTCTCAGTTAATAATAGTTTAGTGCTGGTATATACAGACTATGTTATAGGTTACTCAAACATCTTCTCAGTTAATAATAGTTTAGTGCTGGTATATACAGACTATGTTATAGGTTACTCAAGCATCTTCTCAGTTAATAATAGTTTAGTGCTGGTATATACAGACTATGTTATAGGTTACTCAAACATCTTCTCAGTTAATAATAGTTTAGTGCTGGTATTAATGTTAGGTAGTAGGTTGGTAGACAGCAACCACCCAGGGAAGTACTACCGTCCTGCCAGATGACTGTGAAACAAAAACCTGTAACTGTTTTGCATGATGGTAGGATTGCTGGTTTCTTTTTCTGTCTCATAAACACGCTAGATAGCAGGGATATCTTGCTACTCCTACTTACACTTTGGTCACACTTCACAGACACGCACATGCATATATATATATATACATACATCTAGGTTTTTCTCCTTTTTCTAAATAGCTCTTGTTCTTTTTTATTTCTTCTATTGTCCATGGGGAAGTGGAAAAGAATCTTTCCTCCGTAAGCCATGCGTGTCGTATGAGGCGACTAAAATGCCGGGAGCAATGGGCTAGTAACCCCTTCTCCTGTATACATTTACTAAAAAAGAGAAGAAGAAAAACTTTATAAAACTGGGATGCTTAAATGTGCGTGGATGTAGTGCGGATGACAAGAAACAGATGATTGCTGATGTTATGAATGAAAAGAAGTTGGATGTCCTGGCTCTAAGCGAAACAAAGCTGAAGGGGGTAGGAGAGTTTCAGTGGGGGGAAATAAATGGGATTAAATCTGGAGTATCTGAGAGAGTTAGAGCTTAGAGTGTTCATCTTCTCAGTTAATAATAGTTTAGTGCTGGTATATACAGACTATGTTATAGGTTACTCAAGCATCTTCTCAGTTAATAATAGTTTAGTGCTGGTATATACAGACTATGTTATAGGTTACTCAAACATCTTCTCAGTTAATAATAGTTTAGTGCTGGTATATACAGACTATGTTATAGGTTACTCAAGCATCTTCTCAGTTAATAATAGTTTATGTAGGAAAGAGGGAAATTTTTTCCCAGTAAAAGTAGGCCTTAGACAAGGATGTGTGATGTCACCGTGGTTGTTTAATATATTTATAGATGGGGTTGTAAGAGAAGTAAATGCGAGGGTCTTGGCAAGAGGCGTGGAGTTAAAAGATAAAGAATCACACACAAAGTGGGAGTTGTCACAGCTGCTGTTTGCTGATGACACTGTGCTTTTGGGAGATTCTGAAGAGAAGCTGCAGAGATTGGTGGATGAATTTGGTAGGGTGTGCAAAAGAAGAAAATTAAAGGTGAATACAGGAAAGAGTAAGGTTATGAGGATAACAAAAAGATTAGGTGATGAAAGATTGAATATCAGATTGGAGGGAGAGAGTATGGAGGAGGTGAACGTATTCAGATATTTGGGAGTGGACGTGTCAGCGGATGGGTCTATGAAAGATGAGGTGAATCATAGAATTGATGAGGGAAAAAGAGTGAGTGGTGCACTTAGGAGTCTTTGGAGACAAAGAACTTTGTCCTTAGAGGCAAAGAGGGGAATGTATGAGAGTATAGTTTTACCAACGCTCTTATATGGGTGTGAAGCGTGGGTGATGAATGTTGCAGCGAGGAGAAGGCTGGAGGCAGTGGAGATGTCATGTCTGAGGGCAATGTGTGGTGTGAATATAATGCAGAGAATTCGTAGTTTGGAAGTTAGGAGGAGGTGCGGGATTACCAAAACTGTTGTCCAGAGGGCTGAGGAAGGGTTGTTGAGGTGGTTCGGACATGTAGAGAGAATGGAGCGAAACAGAATGACTTCAAGAGTGTATCAGTCTGTAGTGGAAGGAAGGAGGGGTAGGGGTCGGCCTAGGAAGGGTTGGAGGGAGGGGGTAAAGGAGGTTTTGTGTGCGAGGGGCTTGGACTTCCAGCAGGCATGCGTGAGCGTGTTTGATAGGAGTGAATGGAGACAAATGGTTTTTAATACTTGACGTGCTGTTGGAGTGTGAGCAAAGTAACATTTATGAAGGGATTCAGGGAAACCGGCAGGCCGGACTTGAGTCCTGGAGGTGGGAAGTACAGTGCCTGCACTCTGAAGGAGGGGTGTTAATGTTGCAGTTTAAAAACTGTAGTGTAAAGCACCCTTCTGGCAAGACAGTGATGGAGTGAATGATGGTGAAAGTTTTTCTTTTTCGGGCCACCCTGCCTTGGTGGGAATCGGCCAGTGTGATTAAAAATAATAAAATTAATGTTAGGAGGATGGTAAGTTGTCTTACATGTATACATGTACTTACCTAACACATTCTCTACGCTCAGTTACTCTTGTAATTTTTGCAGTTTATATTGATTGGTCAGATATAATTGTTAAAATGTATAAATTTTGGGTAAAAGTCCCAATATTTATGGATTCTAATGTTTTTTTTTTATATTTTATCAAAAAATTAAGAAATGGTGTAGCTCTTACCAATAATTAGACGAATATTATCAGTTATTTAAGGATGACTTTGTTTGTTTGTAAATCCCAAGATACAAAGTTATCTGTAAGTGCAGTGTTCTCCAGTCAGCTAATGTTGCATCATGACACAGTTTCAGCTATTTACAAGGTAATTGGAAACCTGAGACCATCACGACCTTGGTCCTGAGAACGCTTAAGAGGCACGTAGGTTCCCTTGTCTTCTAATAACATGTTCATTTTTCCACTATAATCTACCTTGTTCATAATTACTATCACATTTGCTGTGTCTGTTTCGTAAGTTGAAGTCCAGGATCTTTCCTTAATTCATGGTATAACTTAACAAATCTTTGAGTACAGTTGTGTTGTAGAGGTCAGACCTCTACAACACAACACAACACAAGAGACAAATTGTATATATCTCTTCACAAGAATTAATTAAGTGAGTGTTGTTGTGAGAGACGAGAGACAAACTAGCACAAACTTTTCTATCGTGTGGAAGCTGAAACAACTGTATGAAATGTTTCAAGAAGTTATGTTGTTTGATGATGACATCAGTGACGCGAGAGAGAGAGAGAGAGAGAGAGAGGGGTGGGGGGGGGACAAAAGACTGCCTGATAAATGAAGAACTATCACTTAATTTCTGGACAAATCCGTCCAAGGTGGGTTCTGTGGTGCTGGTAAAGGGTTCGCGATCCAGTGAATTAAAACTATCCTCTCCTTCCTGGTATCAAACCTGATTGTCTCAAATTCCCTACTACAAGAATTATACTTATCACTAACATTTTTGTTGTTGTCCCATTAATAACTGACACATTAACTGGCCAGTGTGTCAGTCAGCCAGAGTTGATGCCTTGATTTATGACTGACACATGAAAACTTATGCCACTAAGACCAAGACTTTTAGTCTTCAGACCTCCGAATATCACTGAGACCAAGACTTTTAGTCTTCAGACCTCCGAATATTACTGAGACCAAGACTTTTAGTCTTCAGACCTCCGAATATCACTGAGACCAAGACTTTTAGTCTTGTAAAGTAAATGGACATAAATGCAACTAATGTAACATTTTATTGTGGCAACGTTTCGCTCTCCAGGAGCTTTGTCAAGCCGTTACAGCTGTTAAGCCATTAAGCTCCTAGAGAGCGAAACGTTGCCACAATAAAAATGTCACATTAGTTGCACTTGTGTCCTTTTACTTTACATATTGTCTGCAGTTCTACCAACTTTTAGTCTTGAGACCTCCGATCATCAGTCTTTTCAAGTGTAGTCAAAGTTAAGCTTCAGAGTTTAGCCACAACTCACTATCAATTGATGATCAAGCTTTTTCTTCGTCAATATTTGTGAAGATTTGTTATGTTCGTGTTGATGTGTCCCAGATATCTGCTCTCACGTATATATACTTCAGTGAGATCTCAGACCTATATCAGGTATATACACCTCCAGGAGATCTCAGACCTATATCAGGTATATACACCTCCAGGAGATCTCAGACCTATATCAGGTATATACACCTCCAGGAGATCTCAGACCTATATCAGGTACATACACCTCCAGGAGATCTCAGACCTATATCAGGTACATACACCTCCAGGAGATCTCAGACCTATATCAGGTATATACACCTCCAGGAGATCTCAGACCTATATCAGGTATATACACCTCCAGGAGATCTCAGATCTATATCAGGTATATACACCTCCAGGAGGTCTCAGACCTTGGTCACCTATATACATACTTCACAAAGTTCTTAGACTGAGAGTGAAATATACAGTTTCTGTCTACTTGTGGTATTTCTTGGTTCATTTACAAGTGTCCACTCCATTATTTCATCACATATAATAATCACCATTTTATTTTATCATGAATAACCAGAAGAATGTACCGGGACTCGAACCGTGGAGTGTGCGAGTGTCAGACACTGTCTTACCATTCAACACTGGTCCTGCCTCTCACATGCACCACGGTTCTAGTCTTGGTTCACTTGCTCACTGTTCCTCAACAAGTTTCATGACTTATTGTCACTTTGGTTATTCATAGTTTGACCACTGTATACAAACTATTTTAGTGTATCCATGTGTCTTGTATCTTCTATATGAATCCATGTGTCCCACGCTCTATTTTATAATTATCCCACATCCTCTTCTATATGTATATACGTGTCCCACATCCTCATTGATATGTATCCATGTTTCCCATATGTTCTTCATGTACCCATTCAACCCTTATCCTCATGTATACGTCTACAAGTTTGCTGTCTCAGTTCAGAGCTGCTGCTGCTTCTAGTATAAACGCCACACTACACTAGGGACTAAAATATCTGCACTTACTACAGTAGATGAGATGTGTTTGCAGTTTCAGTCAGCCACTATATGTGTTCTCATGAGTTTCTCTCTTATGATGCGTGTACACTCACACCAACAGTATATATACGTGGTGGTGTGTATACCTCAGTGTATCACTGACAGTTTACTTTAATTCCTAAACGGTATATACACGTGGTAGGCAGTATATATCGGTATATATATATATACACTGGGAGTTCACTTCAGGTCTTGGTTGAGTATTAAAGTATTCTTGACTGGTGGTATGAAGGTGACACTCGGTCTTATTGATCCTCGTGTGTTAGTATTCAGGTCCTAGTAACCAACTGTGATGTGAGTCACTCTCCTCTTCTTCGGATCAAACATTCTCCAGGAGATATTTAACTCCTATGGGTTTATCGCCTCAAAATATATTATTATTATTATTATTATTATTATTATTATTATTATTATTATTATTATTATTATTATAATTATTATACTTAGTAGTATTATTTTGTCTTTGGTACTTGAGTTAGTTTCCTTGTTTTATTGTCTATTTTGTTAGTGTTTCCCTGTTTTATTGTCTATTTTGTTAGTGTTTCCTTGTTTTATTGTCTTTTGTTAGTGTTTCCTTGTTTTATTGTCTATTTTGTTAGTGTTTCCTTGTTTTATTGTCTTTTGTTAGTGTTTCCTTGTTTTATTGTCTATTTTGTTAGTGTTTCCTTGTTTTATTGTCTTTTGTTAGTGTTTCCTTGTTTTATTGTCTATTTTGTTAGTGTTTCCTTGTTTTATTGTCTATTTTGTTAGTGTTTCCTTGTTTTATTGTCTATTTTGTTAGTGTTTCCTTGTTTTATTGTCTATTTTGTTAGTGTTTCCTTGTTTTATTGTCTATTTTGTTAGTGTTTCCTTGTTTTAAATTGTTTTTGTTAGTGTTTCCTTGTTTTATTGTCTATTTTGTTAGTGTTTCCTTGTTTTAAATTGCTTTTGTTAGTGTTTCCTTGTTTTATTGTCTATTTTGTTAGTGTTTCCTTGTTTTAAATTGTTTTTGTTAGTGTTTCCTTGTTTTATTGTCTATTTTGTTAGTGTTTCCTTGTTTTATTTTCTATTTTGTTAGTGTTTCCTTGTTTTATTTTCTATTTTGTTAGTGTTTCCTTGTTTTATTGTCTATTTTGTTAGTGTTTCCTTGTTTTATTGTCTATTTTGTTAGTGTTTCCTTGTTTTAAATTGTTTTTGTTAGTGTTTCCTTGTTTTATTGTCTATTTTATTAGTGTTTCCTTGTTTTATTTTCTATTTTGTTAGTGTTTCCTTGTTTTATTTTCTATTTTGTTAGTGTTTCCTTGTTTTATTGTCTATTTTGTTAGTGTTTCCTTGTTTTATTGTCTATTTTGTTAGTGTTTCCTTGTTTTAAATTGTTTTTGTTAGTGTTTCCTTGTTTTATTGTCTATTTTGTTAGTGTTTCCTTGTTTTATTTTCTATTTTGTTAGTGTTTCCTTGTTTTATTTTCTATTTTGTTAGTGTTTCCTTGTTTTATTGTCTATTTTGTTAGTGTTTCCTTGTTTTATTGTCTATTTTGTTAGTGTTTCCTTGTTTTATTGTCTATTTTGTTAGTGTTTCCTTGTTTTAAATTGTTTTTGTTAGTGTTTCCTTGTTTTATTGTCTATTTTGTTAGTGTTTCCTTGTTTTATTTTCTATTTTGTTAGTGTTTCCTTGTTTTATTGTCTATTTTGTTAGTGTTTCCTTGTTTTATTGTCTATTTTGTTAGTGTTTCCTTGTTTTATTGTCTATTTTGTTAGTGTTTCCTTGTTTTATTGTCTATTTTGTTAGTGTTTCCTTGTTTTAAATTGTTTTTGTTAGTGTTGTTTTACACTGAATAATCTAACAATTTTCATCATGTTAAAATAATGGCAATAATATTATAAAAGTTTACATCAGTTTAATTACCTGACACAAGAGTGTTAATTGCGCCTCCCATGTACACCATCTTCCATGTACACCATCTTCCATGTACACCATCTTCCATGTACACCATCTTCCATGTACACCATCTTCCATGTACACCATCTTCCATGTACACCATCTTCCATGTACACCATCTTCCATGTACACCATCTTCCATGTACACCATCTTCCATGTACACCATCTTCCATGTACACCATCTTCCATGTACACCATCTTCCATGTACACCATCTTCCATGTACACCGTCTTCCATGTACACCATCTTCCATGTACACCATCTTCCATGTACAAGATCTCCCATGTACACCATCTCCCATGTACACCATCTCCCATGTACACCATCTTCCATGTACACCATCTTCCATGTACACCATCTTCCATGTACACCATCTTCCATGTACACCATCTTCCATGTACACCATCTTCCATGTACACCATCTTCCATGTACACCATCTTCCATGTACACCATCTTCCATGTACACCATCTTCCATGTACACCATCTTCCATGTACACCATCTTCCATGTACACCATCTTCCATGTACACCATCTTCCATGTACACCATCTTCCATGTACACCATCTTCCATGTACACCATCTTCCATGTACACCATCTTCCATGTACACCATCTTCCATGTACACCATCTTCCATGTACACCATCTTCCATGTACACCATCTTCCATGTACACCATCTTCCATGTACACCATCTTCCATGTACACCATCTTCCATGTACACCATCTTCCATGTACACCATCTTCCATGTACACCATCTTCCATGTACACCATCTTCCATGTACACCATCTTCCATGTACACCATCTTCCATGTACACCATCTTCCATGTACACCATCTTCCATGTACACCATCTTCCATGTACACCATCTTCCATGTACACCATCTTCCATGTACACCATCTCCCATGTACACCATCTTCCATGTACACCATCTTCCATGTACACCATCTTCCATGTACACCATCTTCCATGTACACCATCTTCCATGTACATGGGACAGACAGGTAGCAGGGCACTTGTAAGATCACGCCCAGGCTATCTGGATGGTGGAGTTAGTAAGGTTATCTGGATGGTGGAGTTAGTAAGGTTATCTGGATGGTGGAGTTAGTAAGGTTATCTGGATGGTGGAGTTAGTAAGGCTATCTGGATGGTGGAGTTAGTAAGGTTATCTGGATGGTGGAGTTAGTAAGGCTATCTGGATGGTGGAGTTAGTAAGGTTGTCTGGATGGTGGAGTTAGTAAGGTTGTCTGGATGGTGGAGTTAGTAAGGTTATCTGGATGGTGGAGTTAGTAAGGTTATCTGGATGGTGGAGTTAGTAAGGTTATCTGGATGGTGGAGTTAGTAAGGTTATCTGGATGGTGGAGTTAGTAAGGTTATCTGGATGGTGGAGTTAGTAAGGTTATCTGGATGGTGGAGTTAGTAAGGTTATCTGGATGGTGGAGTTAGTAAGGTTGTCTGGATGGTGGAGTTAGTAAGGTTATCTGGATGGTGGAGTTAGTAAGGTTATCTGGATGGTGGAGTTAGTAAGGTTATCTGGATGGTGGAGTTAGTAAGGTTATCTGGATGGTGGAGTTAGTAAGGTTGTCTGGATGGTGGAGTTAGTAAGGTTATCTGGATGGTGGAGTTAGTAAGGTTATCTGGATGGTGGAGTTAGTAAGGTTGTCTGGATGGTGGAGTTAGTAAGGTTATCTGGATGGTGGAGTTAGTAAGGTTATCTGGATGGTGGAGTTAGTAAGGTTATCTGGATGGTGGAGTTAGTAAGGTTATCTGGATGGTGGAGTTAGTAAGGTTAGTGATTCAGAGGGCTTCTCTCCTTGTTCAGTCGACAGTTAGTCATTGGCAGGAAGTAACCAAGAAAGTTACCCAGGAAGTGACCTAGGAAGTGACCCGGGAAGTGACCTAGGAAATGACCAAGGCAGTGACCTAGGAAGTTACCCAGGAAGTTACCCAGAAAGTGACCTAGGAAGTTACCCAGGAAGTGACCTAAGAAGTTACCCAGGAAGTGGCCCAGGAAGTGACATAGGAAGTTACCCAGGAAGTGTCCCGGGAAGTGACCAAGTTTGTGATAACAGTCAATAGAGTACATTTGTTTCCTGGCTCCTCCCTGACTTCACTGAGAGACAGGGAGGGAAGGGAAGGGGGAGGGAGGGGGAAGGGGAGACAGCGCCCACCCTTCCCGCAGGCAACAGCCGCCGCTGCTGCTGCAGTTCTAAAACTGGTGCAGCAGCAGTGATAGTGGCGACACTCTCGCAGCAGCATCTCTGTTGCTGCTGCTCTCCAGCACTCCCTCACTGGAACCTGGCCTCCAGCACTCCCTCACTGGAACCTGGCCTCCAGCACTCCCTCACTGGAACCTGGCCTCCAGCACTCCCTCACTGGAACCTGGCCTCCAGCAGTCCCTCACTGGAACCTGGCCTCCAGCACTCCCTCACTGGAACTTGGCCTCCAGCAGTCCCTCACTGGAACTTGGCCTCCAGCACTCCTCTGGAATCTGGCACCCAGCACTCTCTCACTGGAACCTGGCCTCTAGTACACCCTCACTAGAACTTGGCCTCCATCACTTCCTCACTGGAACCTGGCCTCTAGTACTTCATCACTGGAATCTGGCCTCCAGCACTCCCTCACTGAAACCCAGCCTCCAGTACTCCCTCACTGGAGCCTGGCCTCCAGCACTCCCTCACTGGAACCTGACTTCCAGCACTCCCTCACTGGATCCTGTCCTCCAGTAGTCCCCTCACTGGAACCTGTCCTCCAGCACTCCCTCACTGGAACCTGGCCTCTAGTACTTCCTCACTGGAACCTGGCCTCCAGCACTCCCTCGCTAGATCCTGGCCTCCAGCACATCGAACGCTAGCACTAACAACCTCAGTAATTCTGATAACTTACCACAAACTAAATAGTTCGACCTTCGGTGTATTAACAAACCGTGATAACCAAGTTGATAACTCACTGAGCTGTATAACACAGCAACAAGAACAAGTTTGAGTGATAACACTAGACGTGATAACTCACCTCATGTCTAGTACAGACAATAACTGAGGTGATCTTTGAATAATTTAGATTGAATAATTTTCTCAAATACGTTATAATTTTTTCGGGACTCCTAAAGCAATTATTTCTTTATGAAATTAAGAAAACTAATAATAATATCAGACAATAATAGGTGACAATAAATACTGTTGCATATTAATTTTGAACATAGTGAGTACACGGTGAGTATTACCTTAATTATTTACTAATATTTCCGATCATAGATGTTAGTTACCATGATGTGGTAGGCACATGTCGATTAGACACTAGGCCTGTTGTGTGTGTGTGTGTGTGTGTGTGTGTGTGTGTACTCACCTAGTTGTACTCACCTAGTTGAGGTTGCTGGGGTCGAGTCCGAGCTCCTGGCCCCGCCTCTTCACTGATCGCTACTGTGTGTGTGTGTGTGTGTGCGTGTGTGTGCGTGTGTGCGTGTGTGTGTGTGTGTGTGTGTGTGTGTGTGTGTGTGTGTGTGTGTGTGTGTGTGTGAGTGTGTGTGTGCGTGTGCGTGGGTGTGCGTGCGTGTGCGTGCGGGTGCGTGCGTGCGTGCGTCTGTGTGCACCTTCATATTTGTCACATAAAACAGTGAGTCATATATATTATGTACATCACTTTATGTTTTGAAAGATTAGTTGAGCTGAGTTCAGGTGAGAATAAACAAATATTCTTTGCTAATGTTACTGGG
The DNA here is from genome assembly GCF_038502225.1 of Cherax quadricarinatus. Classification (NCBI taxonomy): domain Eukaryota; kingdom Metazoa; phylum Arthropoda; class Malacostraca; order Decapoda; family Parastacidae; genus Cherax; species Cherax quadricarinatus. The sequence continues at coordinate 19,396,436 of NC_091370.1, forward strand.
TGACACTCTCAGTGCTCTCAACTAATTTACATTCAACGTTATGAACGTGAGCTGTTGACAGGTTCTCATTATGATATATTACCCGTATAGTGTGTGGTTCACTCAGTATTACAGTGTATGATTCACTCAGTATTACAGTGTGTGGTTCACTCAGTATTACAGTGTATGATTCACTCAGTATTACAGTGTATGATTCACTCAGTATTACAGTGTATGATTCACTCAGTATTACAGTGTGTGGTTCACTCAGTATTACAGTGTATGATTCACTCAGTATTACAGTGTATGATTCACTCAGTATTACAGTGTATGATTCACTCAGTATTACAGTGTGTGGTTCACTCAGTATTACAGTGTATGATTCACTCAGTATTACAGTGTATGATTCACTCAGTATTACAGTGTGTGGTTCACTCAGTATTACAGTGTATGGTTCACTCAGTATTACAGTGTATGGTTCACTCAGTATTACAGTGTGTGGTTCACTCAGTATTACAGTGTATGGTTCACTCAGTATTACAGTGTATGGTTCACTCAGTATTACAGTGTATGGTTCACTCAGTATTACAGTGTGTGGTTCACTCAGTATTACAGTGTATGGTTCACTCAGTATTACAGTGTATGGTTCACTCAGTATTACAGTGTATGGTTCACTCAGTATTACAGTGTATGGTTCACTCAGTATTACAGTGTGTGGTTCACTCAGTATTACAGTGTGTGGTTCACTCAGTATTACAGTGTGTGGTTCACTCAGTATTACAGTGTGTGGTTCACTCAGTATTACAGTGTGTGGTTCACTCAGTATTACAGTGTATGATTCACTCAGTATTACAGTGTATGGTTCACTCAGTATTACAGTGTATGTTCACTCAGTATTACAGTGTATGGTTCACTCAGTATTACAGTGTATGTTCACTCAGTATTACAGTGTGTGGTTCACTCAGTATTACAGTGTGTGGTTCACTCAGTATTACAGTGTGTGGTTCACTCAGTATTACAGTGTGTGGTTCACTCAGTATTACAGTGTGTGGTTCACTCAGTATTACAGTGTATGATTCACTCAGTATTACAGTGTGTGGTTCACTCAGTATTACAGTGTATGATTCACTCAGTATTACAGTGTGTGGTTCACTCAGTATTACAGTGTGTGGTTCACTCAGTATTACAGTGTATGATTCACTCAGTATTACAGTGTATGGTTCACTCAGTATTACAGTGTATGTTCACTCAGTATTACAGTGTGTGGTTCACTCAGTATTACAGTGTATGGTTCACTCAGTATTACAGTGTGTGGTTCACTCAGTATTACAGTGTATGTTCACTCAGTATTACAGTGTGTGGTTCACTCAGTATTACAGTATATGGTTCACTCAGTATTACAGTGTATGGTTCACTCAGTATTACAGTGTATGGTTCACTCAGTATTACAGTGTATGGTTCACTCAGTATTACAGTGTATGGTTCACTCAGTATTACAGTGTATGGTTCACTCAGTATTACAGTGTATGTTCACTCAGTATTACAGTGTGTGGTTCACTCAGTATTACAGTGTATGGTTCACTCAGTATTACAGTGTATGGTTCACTCAGTATTACAGTGTATGGTTCACTCAGTATTACAGTGTATGGTTCACTCAGTATTACAGTGTATGGTTCACTCAGTATTACAGTGTATGTTCAGTCAGTATTACAGTGTATGGTTCACTCAGTATTACAGTGTATGGTTCAGTCAGTATTACAGTGTATGGTTCAGTCAGTATTACAGTGTATGGTTCACTCAGTATTACAGTGTATGGTTCAGTCAGTATTACAGTGTATGGTTCAGTCAGTATTACAGTGTATGGTTCAGTCAGTATTACAGTGTATGGTTCACTCAGTATTACAGTGTATGGTTCACTCAGTATTACAGTGTATGGTTCACTCAGTATTACAGTGTATGGTTCACTCAGTATTACAGTGTATGGTTCACTCAGTATTACAGTGTATGGTTCACTCAGTATTACAGTGTATGTTCACTCAGTATTACAGTGTATGGTTCACTCAGTATTACAGTGTATGGTTCACTCAGTATTACAGTGTATGTTCAGTCAGTATTACAGTGTATGGTTCACTCAGTATTACAGTGTATGGTTCAGTCAGTATTACAGTCAGTGATACAGTCAACCATACACTGAGGGACTGATTGTCACATCTTAACTCTCTTGCGTATATAACATCTACGGAATTGAAAATAAACCTTTGGTTGGGTGAAGTTTTTATAATCCAGATGACCAGGAATGTCGCAATAACAGCTGGCGCAGAGAGGTGGCTGCTGGCTTGGAACACTCAACATCCACACGAGAACACATTGATGGCTGGCTTGGAACACTCAACATCCACACGAGAACACATTGATGGCTGGCTTGGAACACTGAACATCCACACGCGAACACATTGATGGCTGGCTTGGAACACTCAACATCCACAGGAGAACACGTTGATGGCTGGCTTGGAACACTCAACATCCACACGAGAACACATTGATGGCTGGCTTGGAACACTGAACATCCACACGCGAACACATTGATGGCTGGCTTGGAACACTCAACATCCACAGGAGAACACGTTGATGGCTGGCTTGGAACACTCAACATCCACAAGAGAACACATTGATGGCTGGCTTGGAACACTCAACATCCACAGGAGAACACGTTGATGGCTGGCTTGGAACACTCAACATCCACACGAGAACACATTGATGACTGGCTTGGAACACTCAACATCCACACGCGAACACATTGATGGCTGGCTTGGAACACTCAACATCCACACGCGAACACATTGATGGCTGGCTTGGAACACTCAACATCCACACGAGAACACATTGATGACTGGCTTGGAACACTCAACATCCACACGAGAACACATTGATGGCTGGCTTGGAACACTGAACATCCACACGCGAACACATTGATGGCTGGCTTGGAACACTCAACATCCACACGAGAACACATTAATGGCTGGCTTGGAACACTCAACATCCACACGCGAACACATTGATGGCTGGCTTGGAACACTCAACATCCACAGGAGAACACGTTGATGGCTGGCTTGGAACACTCAACATCCACACGAGAACACATTGATGGCTGGCTTGGAACACTGAACATCCACACGCGAACACATTGATGGCTGGCTTGGAACACTCAACATCCACAGGAGAACACGTTGATGGCTGGCTTGGAACACTCAACATCCACAAGAGAACACATTGATGGCTGGCTTGGAACACTCAACATCCACAGGAGAACACATTGATGGCTGGCTTGGAACACTCAACATCCACAAGAGAACACATTGATGGCTGGCTTGGAACACTCAACATCCACAAGAGAACACATTGATGGCTGGCTTGGAACACTCAACATCCACACGAGAACACGTTGATGGCTGGCTTGGAACACTCAACATCCACAGGAGAACACGTTGATGGCTGGCTTGGAACACTCAACATCCACAGGAGAACACGTTGATGGCTGGCTTGGAACACTCAACATCCACACGAGAACACGTTGATGGCTGGCTTGGAACACTCAACATCCACAGGAGAACACGTTGATGGCTGGCTTGGAACACTCAACATCCACAGGAGAACACGTTGATGGCTGGCTTGGAACACTCAACATCCACACGAGAACACGTTGATGGCTGGCTTGGAACACTCAACATCCACACGAGAACACATTGATGGCTGGCTTGGAACACTCAACATCCACACGAGAACACATTGATGGCTGGCTTGGAACACTCAACATCCACAAGAGAACACAATGAGTTACACACACTTCTGAATGCCAAAAGTTGGGTCAGTCTATTAAATTGATTTTCCTCTAGAGAGCGAGCAGTGGTGCCCAAGACTACTTCCTGCAGCTGCTGCTGCTACTGCTGCAGCTGCTGTTGCTACTGCTGCTGCTGCAGCTGCTGTTGCTACTGCTGCTGCTGCAGCTGCTGCTGCTACTGCTGCTGCTGCAGCTGCTGCTGCTACTGCTGCTGCTGCAGCTGCTGTTGCTACTGCTGCTGCTGCTGCAGCTGCTGTTGCTACTGCTGCTGCTGCAGCTGCTGTTGCTACTGCTGCTGCTGCAGCAGCAGTAGCAACAGGCAGCAGGCCCACAAGTGGTCACATTATTACAGCTGGTCAATATTTCATTATTGGTCTTGTCTGCCTGTATCGAGTTCTCTTATTAAAACGTTGTCTAACTGACGTTTTATTAATAACCCGTCTGTTAGACGACCACTTTATGAGGTTTCCCTTATTAATCTATTCTCCAGTTATAAATATACGAGACCTGTTCTCCCGGTGAATCAAGGTTTGATCAACCAGGCTGTTTGTGCTGGTTGAGCTCAGTCTAGTGTATGAACCACAGCCCGGCTGGCCAGGAACCAGTGTCAGGAACTTATGAAGTTCCCTCTTGAAAGTAGTTAGAGCCTTGTTGGTAAAGTTGAAAAGTCGGGGACCTCTGACACTTACCGAGTTCTCTTATAGTGTATTCGTTCGTCTCCTGTCTTTATTGGACTTATTTTTCATCGTCTGCTAAGCCTCTTGAATTCATTTGGAGTTATTTCAGTGTGCAGATTTGGGAACAGTCACTCCAAGATTTTACAGGTGTAAATTATGATGGATCTCTCTCCTCTACTGTACAAGGAGTACATTTTAAGGGTTTCTAAGTAGTTCAGTTATTTAACTGAATGTATGTGGGCAGTGAACATCTGTGTTTCCTACCCCAGTAATCTCGCCTGCCTTGAAGGTGGTCGTTAGTATGCTACAGTATACTAACATGTTAGTATACTACAGTATACTAACATTGTCCAGGAAGGACCATTGTCAAATGTTGCTGGACCATCGTCAAGTGTTGCTGGACCATTGTCAAGTGTTGCTGGACATTGTCAAGTGTTGCTGGACATTGTCAAATGTTGCTGGACCATCGTCAAGTGTTGCTGGACCATTGTCAAGTGTTGCTGGACATTGTCAAGTGTTGCTGGACATTGTCAAATGTTGCTGGACCATTGTCAAGTGTTGCTGGACCATTGTCAAATGTTGCTGGACATTGTCAAGTGTTGCTGGACCATTGTCAAGTGTTGCTGGACATTGTTAAATGTTGCTGGACCATTGTCAAATGTTGCTGGACCATCGTCAAGTGTTGCTGGACCATTGTCAAGTGTTGCTGGACCATTGTCAAGTGTTGCTGGACCATTGTCAAGTGTTGCTGGACATTGTCAAATGTTGCTGGACCATTGTCAAGTGTTGCTGGACCATTGTCAAATGTTGCTGGACATTGTCAAATGTTGCTGGACCATTGTCAAGTGTTGCTGGACCATTGTCAAATGTTGCTGGACATTGTCAAATGTTGCTGGACCATTGTCAAGTGTTGCTGGACCATTGTCAAATGTTGCTGGACATTGTCAAATGTTGCTGGACCATTGTCAAGTGTTGCTGGACCATTGTCAAATGTTGCTGGACCATCGTCAAGTGTTACTGGACCATTGTCAAGTGTTGCTGGACCATTGTCAAGTGTTGCTGGACCATTGTCAAATGTTGCTGGACCATTGTCAGATGTTGCTGGACCATTGCCAAGTGTTGCTGGACCATTGTCAAATGTTGCTGGACTGTTGTCAAGTGTTGCTGGACCTGTGTTTACGCCATGCTAGAACACTGTCTAGTGTTGCTTAAATATTGTCTAGTGTTGCTGGATCTGAGTTTACATTATACTTGACATTTGTCTACTATTGTTGAACCAGTGTTCACGTTATTCTGGAACACTGTCTACTGTTGTTGAGCCAGTGTCCACGTTATTCTGGAACACTGTCTACTGTTGTTGAGCCAGTGTTCACGTTATTCTGGAACACTGTCTACTGTTGTTGAGCCAGTGTTCACGTTATTCTGGAACACTGTCTAGTGTTGTTGAGCCAGTGTTCACGTTATTCTGGAACACTGTCTAGTATTGTTGAGCCAGTGTTCACGTTATTCTGGAACACTGTCTAGTGTTGTTGAACCAGTGTCCACGTTATTCTGGAACACTGTCTAGTGTTGTTGAGCCAGTGTTCACGTTATTCTGGAACACTGTCTACTGTTGTTGAGCCAGTGTTCACGTTATTCTGGAACACTGTCTAGTGTTGCTGGACATGTGTTTACATTATTCTGGAACATTGTCTAGTATTGCAGGACCTGTGTTCACGTTATTCTGGAACACTGTCTAGTGTTGTTGAACCTTTGTTCACGTTATTCTGGAACACTGTCTAGTGTTGTTGAACCTTTGTTCACGTTATTCTGGAACACTGTCTAGTGTTGTTGAACCAGTGTTCACGTTATTCTGGAACACTGTCTAGTGTTGTTGAACCAGTGTTCACGTTATTCTGGAACATTGTCTAGTATTGCAGGACCTGTGTTCACGTTATTCTGGAACACTGTCTAGTGTTGTTGAACCAGTGTTCACGTTATTCTGGAACACTGTCTAGTATTGCAGGACCTGTGTTCACGTTATTCTGGAACACTGTCTAGTGTTGTTGAACCAGTGTTCACGTTATTCTGGAACATTGTCTAGTATTGCAGGACCTGTGTTCACGTTATTCTGGAACACTGTCTAGTGTTGCTGGACATGTGTTTACATTATTCTGGAACATTGTCTAGTATTGCAGGACCTGTGTTCACGTTATTCTGGAACACTGTCTAGTGTTGCTGGACATGTGTTTACATTATTCTGGAACATTGTCTAGTATTGCAGGACTTGTGTTCACGTTATTCTGGAACACTGTCTAGTGTTGCTGGACATGTGTTTACATTATTCTGGAACACTGTCTTGTGTTGCTGGACCTGTCTTCACGTTACGGTCTTAGACCCAAAACTTGCTCCTCGGTGTCTTATAGCAACTTTTGCTCTCTTAATAACCAAGATATAATTAATATTTGAGTTCAGTACTGACAAGATCAGAGAGACTCGGCTCTACCTTCCTCTTTAGGGTCTTAATAATAATGAAGAAACACTGCAATTAGCGACTGTTTGACGTCTTAACTACCCTGAAACACTGCAATTAGCGACTGTTTTCCGTCTTAACTACCCTGACACACTACAATTAGCGACTGTATCCCGTCTTAACTACCCTGACACACTACAATTAGCGACTGTATCCCGTCTTAACTACCCTGACACACTACAATTAGCGACTGTATCCCGTCTTAACTACCCTGACACACTACAATTAGCGACTGTATCCCGTCTTAACTACCCTGACACACTACAATTAGCGACTGTATCCCGTCTTAACTACCCTGACACACTACAATTAGCGACTGTATCCCGTCTTAACTACCCTGACACACTACAATTAGCGACTGTTTTCCGTCTTAACTACCCTGACACACTACAATTAGCGACTGTTTTCCGTCTTAACTACCCTGAAACACTGCAATTAGCGACTGTTTTCCGTCGTAACTACCCTGACACACTACAATTAGCGACTGTATCCCGTCTTAACTACCCTGACACACTACAATTAGCGACTGTATCCCGTCTTAACTACCCTGACACACTACAATTAGCGACTGTATCCCGTCTTAACTACCCTGACACACTACAATTAGCGACTGTATCCCGTCTTAACTACCCTGACACACTACAATTAGCGACTGTATCCCGTCTTAACTACCCTGACACACTACAATTAGCGACTGTATCCCGTCTTAACTACCCTGACACACTACAATTAGCGACTGTATCCCGTCTTAACTACCCTGACACACTACAATTAGCGACTGTATCCCGTCTTAACTACCCTGACACACTACAATTAGCGACTGTATCCCGTCTTAACTACCCTGACACACTACAATTAGCGACTGTATCCCGTCTTAACTACCCTGACACACTACAATTAGCGACTGTATCCCGTCTTAACTACCCTGACACACTACAATTAGCGACTGTATCCCGTCTTAACTACCCTGACACACTACAATTAGCGACTGTATCCCGTCTTAACTACCCTGACACACTACAATTAGCGACTGTATCCCGTCTTAACTACCCTGACACACTACAATTAGCGACTGTATTCCGTCTTAACTACCCTGACACACTACAATTAGCGACTGTATCCCGTCTTAACTACCCTGACACACTACAATTAGCGACTGTATCCCGTCTTAACTACCCTGACACACTACAATTAGCGACTGTATCCCGTCTTAACTACCCTGACACACTACAATTAGCGACTGTATTCCGTCTTAACTACCCTGACACACTACAATTAGCGACTGTATCCCGTCTTAACTACCCTGACACACTACAATTAGCGACTGTATCCCGTCTTAACTACCCTGACACACTACAATTAGCGACTGTATCCCGTCTTAACTACCCTGACACACTACAATTAGCGACTGTATCCCGTCTTAACTACCCTGACACACTACAATTAGCGACTGTATCCCGTCTTAACTACCCTGACACACTACAATTTGCGACTGTTTTCCGTCTTAACTACCCTGACACACTACAATTAGCGACTGTTTTCCGTGTTAACTACCCTGACACACTACAATTAGCGACTGTTTTCCGTCTTAACTACCCTGACACACTACAATTAGCGACTGTTTTCCGTCTTAACTACCCTGACACACTACAATTTGCGACTGTTTTCCGTCTTAACTACCCTGACACACTACAATTAGCGACTGTTTTCCGTCTTAACTACCCTGACACACTACAATTAGCGACTGTATCCCGTCTTAACTACCCTGACACACTACAATTAGCGACTGTATCCCGTCTTAACTACCCTGACACACTACAATTAGCGACTGTATCCCGTCTTAACTACCCTGACACACTACAATTAGCGACTGTTTTCCGTCTTAACTACCCTGACACACTACAATTAGCGACTGTTTTCCGTCTTAACTACCCTGACACACTACAATTAGCGACTGTATCCCGTCTTAACTACCCTGACACACTACAATTAGCGACTGTATCCCGTCTTAACTACCCTGACACACTACAATTAGCGACTGTATCCCGTCTTAACTACCCTGACACACTACAATTAGCGACTGTATCCCGTCTTAACTACCCTGACACACTACAATTAGCGACTGTATCCCGTCTTAACTACCCTGACACACTACAATTAGCGACTGTATCCCGTCTTAACTACCCTGACACACTACAATTAGCGACTGTATCCCGTCTTAACTACCCTGACACACTACAATTAGCGACTGTATCCCGTCTTAACTACCCTGACACACTACAATTAGCGACTGTATCCCGTCTTAACTACCCCCGTCTTGCACCTACGACCGAACACTAAGTTCAGCAGTTATTATATACAAGTTTTAAAATTTATTTATGCAGATGTTTGACATTGTTTATTGAAGGAGAATTCTCTCACTTTTGAGCACACATGAAACACGTCACACGTCACTAACACCTGTGTTAGTGACATGTGACGTGCAGGTGTTGGTGGCGTGCAGGTGTTAGTGACGTGTGCCGTACAGGTGTTAGTAACGTGTGACGTGCAGGTGTTAGTGACGTGCAGGTATTAGTGGCGTGCAGGTGTAAGTGACGTGTGACGTGCAGGTGTTAGTGGCGTGTATTTCCCCTAAAATATATTATGTTTCCATTGAACTTGTGACAAATGATCCACTAAAGCTTTGTGTATCAGAGTGAACTCTGTGTACTCACCTATTTGTGGTTGCAGGGGTCGAGTCATAGTTCCTGGCCCCGCCTCTTCGCTGATTGCTACTAGGTCCTCTCTCTCCCTGCCCCATGAGCTTTATCATACCTCGCCTTAAAACTGTGTATGGTTCCCGCCTCCACTACGTCACTTTCTAGGCTATTCCACGGCCTGACTACTCTATGACTGAAGAAATACTTCCTAACATCCCTTTGATTCATCTGAGTCTTCAACTTCCAATTGTGACCTCTTGTGTCTGTGTCCCATCTCTGGAACATCCTGTCTCTGTCCACCTTGTCTATTCCGCGCAGTATTTTATATGTCGTTATCATGTCTCCCCTGACCCTCCTGTCCTCCAGTGTCGTCAGGCCGATTTCCCTCAACCTTTCTTCGTAGGACAATCCCCGTAGCTCTGGGACTAGCCTTGTTGCAAACCTTTGCACTTTCTCTAATTTCTTGACGTGCTTGACTAGGTGTGGATTCCAAACTGGTGCTGCATACTCCAGTATGGGCCTGACGTAAATGGTATACAGAGTCTTGAACGAATCCTTACTGAGGTATCGGAACGCTATCCGTAGGTTTGCCAGGCGCCCATATGCTGCAGCAGTTATCTGATTGATGTGCGCCTCAGGAGATATGCTCGGTGTTATACTCACCCCCAGATCTTTTTCCTTTAGTGAGGTTTGCAGTCTTTGGCCATCTAAACTATATTGTGTCTGCGTTCTTCTTTGCCCTTCCCCAGTCTTCATGACTTTGCATTTGGCAGTGTTAAACTCAAGGAGCCAGTTGCTGGACCAGGCTTGTAGCCTGTCCAGGTCTCTTTGTAGTCCTGCCTGATCCTCATCCGATTTGATTCTTCTCATTAACTTCACATCATCTGCAAACAAGGACATTTCTGAGTCTATCCCTTCCGTTATGTCGTTCACATATACCAAGAACAGCACAGGTCCTAGGACTGACCCCTGTGGAACCCCGCTTGTCACAAGCGCCCACTCTGACACCTCGTCACGTACTATGACTCGTTGTTGCCTCCCTGTCAGATATTCTCTGATCCATTGCAGTGCCTTTCCTGTTATGTGTGCCTGATCCTCTAGCTTTTGCAGTAACCTCTTGTGAGGAACTGTGTCGAAGGCCTTCTTGCAGTCCAAAAAAATGTGTGTGTGTGTGTGTGTGTGTGTGTGTGTGTGTGTGTGTGTGTGTGTGTGTGTGTGTGTGTGTGTGTGTGTGTGTGTGTGTGTGTGTGTGTGTGTGTGAGTGTGTGTGTCTGTGTGTGCGTTCACATAATTGTACTCACCTAATAGTTGCAGGGGTCGAGACTCAGCTCCTGGCCCCGCCTCTTCACTGAGTGCTACTAGGTCCTCTCTCTCCTTGCTCCATGAGCTTCATCATACCTCATCTTAAAGCTATGTATGGTTCCTGCCTCCACTACCTCACTTGCTAGGCTCTTCCACTTCCTGACTACTCTGTGACTGAGGAAATACGCTACACTGGATGGTTCACTACACTGGATGATTCACTACACTGGATGGTACACTACACTGGATGGTTCACTACACTGGATGGTACACTACACTGGATGGTTCACTACACTGGATGGTACACTACACTGGATGGTTTACCACACTGGATGGTTCACTACACTGGATGGTACACTACACTGGATGATTCACTACACTGGATAGTTCACTACACTGGATGGTTCACTACACTAGATGGTTCACTACACTGGATGTTCACTACACTAGATGGTTCACTTCACTTCATGGTTCACTACAGTGGATGGTTCACTACACTGGATGGTACACTTCACTGGATGGTTCACTACACTGGATGGTACACTACACTGGATGGTTCACTACACTGGATGGTACACTACACTGGATGGTTCACTACACTGGATGGTAAACCACACTGGATGGTTCACTACACTGGATGGTACACTACACTGGATGGTACGCTACACTGGATGGTTCACTACACTGGATGGTTCACTACACTGGATGGTACGCTACGCTGGATGGTACGCTACACTGGATGGTTCGCTACACTGGATGGTTCAATACATTGGATGGTACACTATACTTGATAGTCCACTACACTGGATGGTACACTACACTGGATGGTACACTACATTGGATGGTTCACTACACTGGATGGTACACTACACTGGATGGTACACTACACTGGATGGTACACTACACTGGATGGTACACTACACTGGATGTTACACTGCACTGGATTGTACATTACACTGGATGGTTCATTACACTGGATGGTCCACTACACTGAATGGTTCACTACACTGGATGGTACACTACACTGGATTGTACACTACACTGGATGGTCCACTACACTGGATGGTCCACTACACTGAATGGTTCACTACACTGGATGGTACACTACACTGGATGGTACACTACACTGGATGGTCCACTACACTGGATGGTCCACTACACTGAATGGTTCACTACACTGGATGGTCCACTACACTGAATGGTTCACTACACTGGATGGTCCACTACACTGAATGGTTCACTACACTGGATGATACACTACACTGGATGGTACACTACACTGGATGGTACACTACACTGTATGGTACACTACACTGTATGGTACAGTACACTATGGTACACTACACTGGATGGTACACTACACTAGATGGTACACTGCACTGGATGATACACTACACTGGATGATACACTACACTGTATGGTACACTACACTGGATGATACACTACACTGTATGGTACACTACACTGGATGATACACTACACTGGATGATACACTACACTGGATGATACACTACACTGGATGATACACTACACTGGATGATACACTACACTGGATGATACACTACACTGGATGATACACTACACTGGATGATACACTACACTGTATGGTACACTACACTGGATGATACACTACACTGGATGATACACTACACTGGATGATACACTACACTGGATGATACACTACACTGTATGGTACACTACACTGGATGATACACTACACTGGATGATACACTACACTGGATGATACACTACACTGGATGATACACTACACTGGATGGTACACTACACTGGATGATACACTACACTGTATGGTACAGTACACTATGGTACACTACACTGGATGGTACACTACACTAGATGGTACACTACACTGGATGATACACTACACTGGATGGTACACTACACTGGATGGTACACTACACTGTATGGTACAGTACACTATGGTACACTACACTAGATGGTACACTACACTAGATGGTACACTACACTGGATGATAAACTACACTGGATGATACACTACACTGGATGGTACAGTACACTATGGTACACTACACTAGATGGTACACTACACTGGATGATACACTACACTGGATGGTACACTACACTGTATGGTACACTACACTGTATGGTACACTACACTGTATGGTACACTACACTGTATGGTACACTACACTGGATGGTACACTACACTGTATGGTACACTACACTGTATGGTACACTACACTGTATGGTACACTACACTGTATGGTACACTACACTGTATGGTACACTACACTGTATGGTACACTACACTGGATGGTACACTACACTGTATGGTACACTACACTGTATGGTACACTACACTGTATGGTACACTACACTGTATGGTACACTACACTGTATGGTACACTACACTGTATGGTACACTACACTGTATGGTACACTACACTGTATGGTACACTACACTGGATGGTACACTACACTGTATGGTACACTACACTGTATGGTACACTACACTGTATGGTACACTACACTGTATGGTACACTACACTGTATGGTACACTACACTGTATGGTACACTACACTGTATGGTACACTACACTGGATGGTACACGACACTGGATGGCACACTGCACTGGATGGTACACTACACTAGATGGTACACTACACTGGATGATACACTTCACTGGATGATACACTACACTGGATGGTACACTAAACTGGATACTCAACATTAGTTGATACGAGGTACGCCAGTAAACCAGCCATGGTATGAGTGGTTATAAAACCCGTCCCTTGGCTTGTTTACTGTTGTTTTCTTTCTAGTTCGTGAACCAGTAACCAGCTTCTCGATTTCAGTTTAAAACTCACGATTCTTATCTTTCTAATATTTATTTCAGGATGACTAAAGAATTTTCCTATTAAACATTATTGTCACGTCAGAGTAACGCTAATGACACGGTAGGACTATACATGTGAACAGCAGGGTTAAATTAGACCGGTGTGGTGTTAAGTTGTTATTCTGTGTGCAATAAGGAAAGGGAATTTGTTGGTTTTATTTCAGGTGAGAGTACACAATGTATTGACCTATCGGAGCTGACCTAAGGTCAGGCTATTTCGTCTTCACTACGTGATCTATCGTCTGATTATTCTAAATAAATATGTTTTAAGTATATATCGTGTTATCTTGCAGTAGGAGGCTGAGGTAAATACAGTTATCTTGTTACAGGTGCAGTATGATGATGGCTTTTGGCAGCTGCCTCTCCATTTCCACAATCCTCATCACTGCTTGCATCGTTATTACCCTCCTGCCTCGCATGTTCCACGCTGGTCACTGGTTTACTAGTGCACATACTGCCACGACCAGTGCACACGTCACGCCCACCAGTGCACCCGTCGCGCACACAACCATCGATTCCCGATTCTTGAACACCAAACCTATGCCTACCAGTGCACACACTGCCACCACCAGTGCACACGTCACGCACACCAGTGCACAGACCTCATACAGTGAACCTACGTCGCCCTCAAGTTACCAGTCTGCTCTGCACGGTCATAACAACCCACGCGGCGCAGGGCCCTTCCACGAAGTAATCAAGTCGGGTACCTTCGCCCACCACTTCATCAGCATCCTGACTCAGAGGCATGGGCCAGGGCATGGGCCAAGGTATGGGCCAGAGGGTGATGTAGGGCGTGGGTCAGAGCGTGAGTCAACCGTGCTTTCAAATAGCAGTCAGACAACCTCCCTTCCTTCTCCAGCTCGAGGAGAATCTACGGGAGGACTGACCCAAGAAACTCGATCCCGGGCAAGACGGAAATTGTCGGATTTTTCAGATTTTAGCGAAGATATAAAGTCTGATTCCGTTGGAAACGGTTATGCAAATTTTGTACCCCAGCAGGACCTGGGATGGTCTGGCTCCCTCCCTCACACAAGGACGAACGCCCACACCATTCTCATGCCTGGCGCGTCCAGAGACAAAATTAATCTTATGATAATGCCTGAAAAGGATACAGAGGAGCAGATATCAACATTCCAGGATGTGAAAGGAGGAAGAATAAGTAACGATAATCTTCATATTACTCCGTTATCGCTACTGAAAGTCAAGAAAGTTAGTCCATTCACGCACATGTCATCAAGCTTGGAGGGCCACGACGCCCATGGCCTGCTACACTCAGTACACAAGGTGACAACTTTCCTAAATATAAAAAACTTGATGGTAAACTCTGTTAAAAGCTTAGAGCTGGAATACCCGAGCGAAGAACGTGATTTAGAGCTGGAAAACTCCAGTATTAAACAGCATCGAAATCAGAAACACAGAAATATAGAGCAGCATCAAGGACATAAACACCGCAGTAAAGAGAACTTAGATCAAGAGAGAGTCAACAGAGAGCGCCTCCCTGACATGGTATTAGCCGCCCCTAACATGGCCTTGGACTGCCATAAGGCTGAGGAAACCTCAAGTCCAGACGGAAATGACAGCATAAAAGTCGGAGAAGCGAGTTCTTTAACGGCGCCTCAAGGTCACCAGCGTCGCTCCTTCACTTTAAATATACCTTCACATGAACAAACTAATGGACCTGTTGTGCCGGGTTCAATAATAACTGAAAAAAATCTCACGACAAGGAAACGAAAATCAATTGAATTGAAAGTTTTCGCTGATGAAATGTTTCAATCTCAGTTGTTTAACAGATCAGTAGACAGAACGACGAAGATAGCCTCAAATGAAAACTTTGCATACAGTTTTCTTGGTATGAAACAAAACTCAAGCAAATGTTCAGCTTTGTCTTGCGGAACTTCAGGTGAAGACGAGGGAGTTAGTGTTGAGGAACGAGAGGAAAACACAACAACGCTTCTTTATCCAACTCAACAGGATGAGAGGTCGACTGCAGCACCTCTTCCTTCCGTTCAATACGAGCAGAGAAGAGCCACAGGAGCGCCTCTTAGTTCAACCCAACAGGAACAGGAGGAAGCATCCTCACCGCCTCTTCGTTCAGTTGAACAAATACTCCACCAAGACTTACGAAGGCATCAACTTTTTCTTAGTATCAAGGAAAGAGAATCAAAAAAGATTTCTCAGGTCCGCAGTTACAGTCATCCTTTCCGCATGTTAAAAGTAAAAGAAAAATTGAAGTATCAACAAAATACAAAATATCATAAACAGCTACAAGGAAACGAAGAGTCACAACTTGGAGCGAGAAACAGGGTGAGTGATGGCGCTGGAGACAACAGTGTAGATGCTGCTGCAAAACACGGGCTCGAGGCAAGAAGAGACGATATAATACACAGACGAGGGATTGTTACCTCATCACGTCGAAACAACGAAGGGTTATCAAGAAGTCATGTATTTCACTTGCCGGAAATGTTGACCACATATCAGGCAAGTGATATAAACAAATATTTTGTGAACCACAAAAGTCGCAGGAAAGTTAAAAGCAATGAAGAAGCAACGAAAAGTATAGGAAAATGTTCGACCAGCTGGAACTCTAAACAACCAGGAGAGAGGAGACGCGAGGAGCGAAGTACAGTAGAAATGAATGAAAGCCGAGATGCTTTACTAGTGTCTGGTGAAGTCTCGAAGACACTGGCTCCCTCGTACCTTCCTCACCATCACAGCTCCCTCAGGCAGACACACGCTCACCAAGTATTCCACACTCTAGGGACAGACGCACAGGGCAACAATGCTGCCAATAACTCTGGAGTCTGGAACCAAGATGATGAAACCAATGATGTAGAAGGGAAGATTAAATCTTTCAAAACTGAGACAACTTTATCTGGTCCAGGTAATGGCTCGCGTGTGTCTCAAAGGACCAGTTACTTAAGTGACCCGAGGGAGCCTCAGCCAGGGGTTCCATTATTTACAGGAAGGTTCCCTGACCACAGCACTTTCGGTGTTCCCATTGAGGGACCAGACTACGGTTTCTTGCCGCCAGGCTTCGACAGACTTGACGATGGTGAAGGTTGTAGCTGTTGGCCAACACATGATGACAGCTACACTCCTGAGGTTGAATGTAGGTGCCAGGGAGAACACGTCCTTCACCTGCCTACCAACCTCACTGCTAACGTCGACAGGCTGTAAGTACACCTATCACTTACGTTATTACTGTATGTATCTGGTACAGTTATCTTCATCTTGACTCCCGTTCAGTTAATTCCTCAAACTATATATAACCTACATAAGTTTAGCACTTCATCAAAAATAAATAATCAAAAAGTCTTCCTTGTAAAACATAAACGGGAATGAAGTTTGAAAATTAAAATCAATAATTTAGTGTACGTACTATATAGTCACTGTCATCTTTCTGTTTCGTAAATATTGTGTCTTTAACCGATATATAATCTATCTAGAGCTGTGTGTATATAATCTACCCACAGTGAGAACTCTTTGAGCGTGGATTAGCCTATGTCCAAGCATTTTACTCAGTTGACAAACCCAACGATCTAGCTGACACTTTACTTACTGCCTCTCTCACTTAACACAAGGCCGGCTGCCTCTCTCAGCTGATACATTGCTTACTGCCTCTCTCACTTAACACAAGGCCGGCTGCCTCTCTCAGCTGATACATTGCTTACTGCCTCTCTCACTTAACACATGACTGGCTGCCCCTCTCAGCTGACACATTGCTTACTGCCTGTCTCAACACATGGCTGGCTGCCCCTCTCAGCTGACACATTGCTTACTGCCTCTCTCAACACATGGCTGGCTGCCTCCCTCAGCTGACACATTGCTTACTGCCTCTCTCAACACATGGCTGGCTGCCTCTCTCAGCTGACACATTGCTTACTGCCTGTTTCATGGCTGGCTGCCTCTCTCAGCTGACACATTGCTTACTGCCTCTCTCTGTTGACACATTGTTTTCTGCCTTTCTCAGCTGATACCTTGCTAGCTGCATCTTTCCTACAATAAGTGTGGAATTATATTAATCACGCCTCTGTATATACGTAATCAATATATCATCATCAACATCAGTTAAAAATCCTTGCAGAATTTTAACACAATATAAAATAAATATTGATGTATTATCAGGCAATATGCAAATTTGTCAAGTGCCTTCAAGCTGGTGACATTAACTGTTGTTGTTGCTGTTGTTGGTGCTTCTCTGTTGTTACTGCTGTTGATGTTGTTGTTGTTACTGCTGTTGGTGCTTCTCTGTTGTTACTGCTGTTGATGTTGTTGTTGTTGCTGCTGTTGGTGCTTCTCTGTTGTTACTGCTGGTGATGTTGCTGTTGTTGCTGCTGTTGGTGCTTCTCTGTTGTTACTGCTGGTGATGTTGCTGTTGTTGCTGCTGTTGGTGCTTCTCTGTTGTTACTGCTGGTGATGTTGCTGTTGTTGCTGCTGTTGGTGCTTCTCTGTTGTTACTGCTGTTGATGTTGCTGTTGTTGCTGCTGTTGGTGCTTCTCTGTTGTTACTGTTGATGTTGTTGTTGTTGTTGTTGTTGTTGGTGCTTCTCTGTTGTTACTGCTGGTGATGTTGCTGTTGTTGCTGCTGTTGGTGCTTCTCTGTTGTTACTGCTGTTGATGTTGCTGTTGTTGCTGCTGTTGGTGCTTCTCTGTTGTTACTGTTGATGTTGTTGTTGTTGCTGTTGTTGGTGCTTCTCTGTTGTTACTGCTGTTGATGTTGTTGTTGTTGCTGCTGTTGGTGCTTCTCTGTTGTTACTGTTGTTGATGTTGTTGTTGTTGCTGCTGTTAGTGCTTCTCTGTTGTTACTGCTGTTGATGTTGTTGTTGTTGCTGCTGTTGGTGCTTCTCTGTTGTTACTGCTGTTGGTTTTGTTGTTGTTGCTGCTGTTGGTGCTTCTCTGTTGTTACTGCTGTTGATGTTGCTGTTGTTGCTGCTGTTGGTGCTTCTCTGTTGTTACTGTTGTTGATGTTGTTGTTGTTGCTGCTGTTGGTGCTTCTCTGTTGTTACTGCTGTTGATGTTGTTGTTGTTGCTGCTGTTGGTGCTTCTCTGTTGTTACTGTTGTTGATGTTGTTGTTGTTGCTGCTGTTGGTGCTTCTCTGTTGTTACTGCTGTTGATGTTGTTGTTGCTGCTGTTGGTGCTTCTCTGTTGTTACTGTTGTTGATGTTGTTGTTGCTGCTGTTGGTGCTTCTCTGTTGTTACTGTTGTTGATGTTGTTGTTGTTGCTGCTGTTGGTGCTTCTCTGTTGTTACTGCTGTTGATGTTGCTGTTGTTGCTGCTGTTGGTGCTTCTCAGTTGTTACTGCTGTTGATGTTGCTGTTGTTGCTGCTGTTGGTGCTTCTCTGTTGTTACTGCTGTTGATGTTGCTGTTGTTGCTGCTGTTGGTGCTTCTCTGTTGTTACTGCTGTTGATGTTGCTGTTGTTGCTGCTGTTGGTGCTTCTCTGTTGTTACTGCTGTTGATGTTGCTGTTTTTGCTGCTGTTGGTGCTTCTCTGTTGTTACTGCTGTTGATGTTGCTGTTTTTGCTGCTGTTGGTGCTTCTCTGTTGTTACTGCTGTTGATGTTGCTGTTGTTGCTGCTGTTGGTGCTTCTCTGTTGTTACTGCTGTTGATGTTGCTGTTGTTGCTGCTGTTGGTGCTTCTCTGTTGTTACTGCTGTTGATGTTGCTGTTGTTGCTGCTGTTGGTGCTTCTCTGTTTTTACTGCTGTTGATGTTGCTGTTGTTGCTGCTGTTGGTGCTTCTCTGTTGTTACTGCTGTTGATGTTGCTGCTGTTGGTGCTTCTCTGTTGTTACTGCTGGTGATGTTGCTGTTGTTGCTGCTGTTGGTGCTTCTCTGTTGTTACTGCTGGTGATGTTGCTGTTGTTGCTGCTGTTGGTGCTTCTCTGTTGTTACTGCTGGTGATGTTGCTGTTGTTGCAGCTGTTGGTGCTTCTCTGTTGTTACTGCTGGTGATGTTGCTGTTCTTGCTGCTGTTGGTGCTTCTCTGTTGTTACTGCTGGTGATGTTGCTGTTGTTGCAGCTGTTGGTGCTTCTCTGTTGTTACTGCTGTTGATGTTGCTGTTGTTGCTGCTGTTGGTGCTTCTCTGTTGTTACTGCTGTTGATGTTGCTGCTGTTGGTGCTTCTCTGTTGTTACTGCTGGTGATGTTGCTGTTGTTGCTGCTGTTGGTGCTTCTCTGTTGTTACTGCTGGTGATGTTGCTGTTGTTGCTGCTGTTGGTGCTTCTCTGTTGTTACTGCTGGTGATGTTGCTGTTGCTGCAGCTGTTGGTGCTTCTCTGTTGTTACTGCTGTTGATGTTGCTGCTGTTGGTGCTTCTCTGTTGTTACTGCTGTTGATGTTGCTGTTGTTGCTGCTGTTGGTGCTTCTCTGTTGTTACTGCTGTTGATGTTGCTGTTTTTGCTGCTGTTGGTGCTTCTCTGTTGTTACTGCTGTTGATGTTGCTGTTTTTGCTGCTGTTGGTGCTTCTCTGTTGTTACTGCTGTTGATGTTGCTGTTGTTGCTGCTGTTGGTGCTTCTCTGTTGTTACTGCTGTTGATGTTGCTGTTGTTGCTGCTGTTGGTGCTTCTCTGTTGTTACTGCTGTTGATGTTGCTGTTGTTGCTGCTGTTGTTGCTTCTCTGTTTTTACTGCTGTTGATGTTGCTGTTGTTGCTGCTGTTGGTGCTTCTCTGTTGTTACTGCTGTTGATGTTGCTGCTGTTGGTGCTTCTCTGTTGTTACTGCTGGTGATGTTGCTGTTGTTGCTGCTGTTGGTGCTTCTCTGTTGTTACTGCTGGTGATGTTGCTGTTGTTGCTGCTGTTGGTGCTTCTCTGTTGTTACTGCTGGTGATGTTGCTGTTGTTGCAGCTGTTGGTGCTTCTCTGTTGTTACTGCTTGTGATGTTGCTGTTCTTGCTGCTGTTGGTGCTTCTCTGTTGTTACTGCTGGTGATGTTGCTGTTGTTGCAGCTGTTGGTGCTTCTCTGTTGTTACTGCTGTTGATGTTGCTGTTGTTGCTGCTGTTGGTGCTTCTCTGTTGTTACTGCTGTTGATGTTGCTGCTGTTGGTGCTTCTCTGTTGTTACTGCTGGTGATGTTGCTGTTGTTGCTGCTGTTGGTGCTTCTCTGTTGTTACTGCTGGTGATGTTGCTGTTGTTGCTGCTGTTGGTGCTTCTCTGTTGTTACTGCTGTTGATGTTGCTGTTGTTGCAGCTGTTGGTGCTTCTCTGTTGTTACTGCTGTTGATGTTGCTGCTGTTGGTGCTTCTCTGTTGTTACTGCTGGTGATGTTGCTGTTGTTGCTGCTGTTGGTGCTTCTCTGTTGTTACTGCTAGTGATGTTGCTGTTCTTGCTGCTGTTGGTGCTTCTCTGTTGTTACTGCTGGTGATGTTGCTGTTGTTGCAGCTGTTGGTGCTTCTCTGTTGTTACTGCTGTTGATGTTGCTGTTGCTGCTGTTGGTGCTTCTCTGTTGTTACTGCTGTTGATGTTGCTGCTGTTGGTGCTTCTCTGTTTTTACTGCTGGTGATGTTGCTGTTGTTGCTGCTGTTGGTGCTTCTCTGTTGTTACTGCTGGTGATGTTGCTGTTGTTGCTGCTGTTGGTGCTTCTCTGTTGTTACTGCTGGTGATGTTGCTGTTGTTGCAGCTGTTGGTGCTTCTCTGTTGTTACTGCTGTTGATGTTGCTGCTGTTGGTGCTTCTCTGTTGTTACTGCTGGTGATGTTGCTGTTGTTGCTGCTGTTGGTGCTTCTCTGTTGTTACTGCTGGTGATGTTGCTGTTTTTGCTGCTGTTGGTGCTTCTCTGTTGTTACTGCTGGTGATGTTGCTGTTGTTGCAGCTGTTGGTGCTTCTCTGTTGTTACTGCTGTTGATGTTGCTGCTGTTGGTGCTTCTCTGTTGTTACTGCTGTTGATGTTGCTGCTGTTGGTGCTTCTCTGTTGTTACTGCTGGTGATGTTGCTGTTGTTGCAGCTGTTGGTGCTTCTCTGTTGTTACTGCTGTTGATGTTGCTGCTGTTGGTGCTTCTCTGTTGTTACTGCTGTTGATGTTGCTGTTGTTGCTGCTGTTGGTGCTTCTCTGTTTTTACTGCTGTTGATGTTGCTGTTGTTGCTGCTGTTGGTGCTTCTCTGTTGTTACTGCTGTTGATGTTGCTGCTGTTGGTGCTTCTCTGTTGTTACTGCTGGTGATGTTGCTGTTGTTGCTGCTGTTGGTGCTTCTCTGTTGTTACTGCTGGTGATGTTGCTGTTGTTGCTGCTGTTGGTGCTTCTCTGTTGTTACTGCTGGTGATGTTGCTGTTGTTGCAGCTGTTGGTGCTTCTCTGTTGTTACTGCTTGTGATGTTGCTGTTCTTGCTGCTGTTGGTGCTTCTCTGTTGTTACTGCTGGTGATGTTGCTGTTGTTGCAGCTGTTGGTGCTTCTCTGTTGTTACTGCTTTTGATGTTGCTGTTGTTGCTGCTGTTGGTGCTTCTCTGTTGTTACTGCTGTTGATGTTGCTGCTGTTGGTGCTTCTCTGTTGTTACTGCTGGTGATGTTGCTGTTGTTGCTGCTGTTGGTGCTTCTCTGTTGTTACTGCTGGTGATGTTGCTGTTGTTGCTGCTGTTGGTGCTTCTCTGTTGTTACTGCTGTTGATGTTGCTGTTGTTGCAGCTGTTGGTGCTTCTCTGTTGTTACTGCTGTTGATGTTGCTGCTGTTGGTGCTTCTCTGTTGTTACTGCTGGTGATGTTGCTGTTGTTGCTGCTGTTGGTGCTTCTCTGTTGTTACTGCTAGTGATGTTGCTGTTCTTGCTGCTGTTGGTGCTTCTCTGTTGTTACTGCTGGTGATGTTGCTGTTGTTGCAGCTGTTGGTGCTTCTCTGTTGTTACTGCTGTTGATGTTGCTGTTGCTGCTGTTGGTGCTTCTCTGTTGTTACTGCTGTTGATGTTGCTGCTGTTGGTGCTTCTCTGTTGTTACTGCTGGTGATGTTGCTGTTGTTGCTGCTGTTGGTGCTTCTCTGTTGTTACTGCTGGTGATGTTGCTGTTGTTGCTGCTGTTGGTGCTTCTCTGTTGTTACTGCTGGTGATGTTGCTGTTGTTGCAGCTGTTGGTGCTTCTCTGTTGTTACTGCTGTTGATGTTGCTGCTGTTGGTGCTTCTCTGTTGTTACTGCTGGTGATGTTGCTGTTGTTGCTGCTGTTGGTGCTTCTCTGTTGTTACTGCTGGTGATGTTGCTGTTTTTGCTGCTGTTGGTGCTTCTCTGTTGTTACTGCTGGTGATGTTGCTGTTGTTGCAGCTGTTGGTGCTTCTCTGTTGTTACTGCTGTTGATGTTGCTGCTGTTGGTGCTTCTCTGTTGTTACTGCTGGTGATGTTGCTGTTGTTGCAGCTGTTGGTGCTTCTCTGTTGTTACTGCTGTTGATGTTGCTGCTGTTGGTGCTTCTCTGTTGTTACTGCTGTTGATGTTGCTGCTGTTGGTGCTTCTCTGTTGTTACTGCTGTTGATGTTGCTGCTGTTGGTGCTTCTCTGTTGTTACTGCTGGTGATGTTGCTGTTGTTGCAGCTGTTGGTGCTTCTCTGTTGTTACTGCTGTTGATGTTGCTGCTGTTGGTGCTTCTCTGTTGTTACTGCTGTTGATGTTGCTGCTGTTGGTGCTTCTCTGTTGTTACTGCTGTTGATGTTGCTGCTGTTGGTGCTTCTCAGTTGTTACTGCTGGTGATGTTGCTGTTGTTGCTGCTGTTGGTGCTTCTCTGTTGTTACTGCTGTTGGTGTTGCTGCTGTTGGTGCTTCTCTGTTGTTACTGTTGATGTTGCTGTTGTTGCAGCTTCACATTTTAAGCTTGGTGTGATAGTAATTAGGTTGTGGATTATATTCACGCTGGGAATTTAATTTTCCTGTGTGTTTTATTCATATTTTTATTGATAACGTCGTTGGTTGACCTTGATGCAGTAAACTGACCTCGGTCGTTGAGTGACCTTGATGCAGTAAACTGACCTCGGTCGTTGAGTGACCTTGATGCAGTAAACTGACCTCGGTCGTTGAGTGACCTTGATGCAGTAAACTGACCTCGGTCGTTGAGTGATCATCCAGATCAAAGTGACCTTGATGCAGTAAACTGACCTCGGTCGTTGAGTGATCATCCAGATCAAAGTGACCTTGATGCAGTAAACTGACCTCGGTCGTTGAGTGATCATCCAGATCAAAGTGACCTTGATGCAGTAAACTGACCTCGGTCGTTGAGTGATCATCCAGATCAAAGTGACCTTGATGCAGTAAACTGACCTCGGTCGTTGAGTGATCATCCAGATCAAAGTGACCTTGATGCAGTAAACTGACCTCGGTCGTTGAGTGATCATCCAGATCAAAGTGACCTTGATGCAGTAAACTGACCTCAAATACTGTGGGTCAAACATGACTTCCTCCCAGGTGCTATGTCTTTATTAACTAGTGATAATATGCTTCCCTGGCTAGGGATGGAGGACCTACCCTCCATCACTCCATCCTCCCTAGTTGGAGACGGAGGTCCTACCCTCCATCACTCCATCCTCCCTAGTTGGAGATGGAGGACCTACCCTCCATCACTCCATCCTCCCTAGTTGGAGACGGAGGTCCTACCCTCCATCACTCCATCTTCTCTGGCTAGGGATGGAGGACCTACCCTCCATCACTCCATCCTCCCTAGTTGGAGACGGAGGTCCTACCCTCCATCACTCCATCTTCCCTGGCTAGGGATGGAGGACCTACCCTCCATCACTCCATCCTCCCTAGTTAGAGATGGAAGACCTACCCTCCATCACTCCATCCTCCCTAGTTGGAGACGGAGGTCCTACCCTCCATCACTCCATCTTCTCTGGCTAGGGATGGAGGACCTACCCTCCATCACTCCATCCTCCCTGGTTAGAGATGGAGGACCTACCCTCCATCACTCCATCCTCCCTAGTTGGAGACGGAGGTCCTACCCTCCATCACTCCGTCTTACCTGGTTAGAGATGGAGGACCTACCTTCCATCACTCCATCCTCCCTGGTTAGAGATGGAGGACCTAGCCTCCATCACTCCATTTTCTCTGGTTAGAAATGGAGGACCTACCTTCCATCACTCCATCTGCCCTCGTTAGAGGTGGAGGACCTACCCTCCACTCCATCCTCCCTGGTTAGAGATGGAGGAGCTAGCCTCCATCACTCCATCCTCCCTGGTTAGAAATGGAGGACCTACCTTCCATCACTCCATCTTCCCTGGTTAGAGATGGAGGAGCTAGCTTTCATCACTC
Organism: Cherax quadricarinatus; assembly: GCF_038502225.1. Classification (NCBI taxonomy): domain Eukaryota; kingdom Metazoa; phylum Arthropoda; class Malacostraca; order Decapoda; family Parastacidae; genus Cherax; species Cherax quadricarinatus. The sequence continues at coordinate 19,421,517 of NC_091370.1, forward strand.
CATCTTCCCTGGTTAGAGATGGAGGACCTACCCTCCATCACTCCATCCTCCCTGGTTGGAGATGGAGGACCTACCCTCCATCACTCCATCTTCCCTAG
>NC_091370.1:19426614-19456614 GCF_038502225.1 Cherax quadricarinatus
ATCATTGGGGCATGCTAGAAAATCTTCCGATCCTACGACTCTTGCTGTATGTGGAGACTCTTAGCTAAGAACTAACTACATTCTAGTTTGCCTGATACCACTACTGCTGCTGTTTCTGTGTCTGCATATTCCGTTGTAACTTAATTCTAGTCTACTTTCTAAACTACATCAGTAACTACTGCAGTAACTACTGCAGTAACTACATCTAATCGTTCAATTCTTTATAGATATTTCTAATATTTAATAATATTTAATTGTGCCATCGCTCAAAAGGTCAGTGGCAGTATGTTCTAGAGTTCTCTCACTCGGAAAAAAAATATTTTATGTACATTAGTGGTGCACGTCTTGCCTCCGAGTTTCATGCTTTTCTTAATAATTCCTGAGTCACATTGCACTTCAAATGATTCTCTATATTTGAGTGTTAAATTTACTCAGAGTCTTAAAGGTTGAAATATCTCCTTGAAGTCTTTGTTCCATACTGAAAAACACAAAAAGCTCTGAATCTTATTATGAAGATATTACTTAGGAACTTTCATTGCTAAAGACTGCCAAGATCTTTCTCTTCTGTCTCAGCGGATTTTCATAATATTCATCTTTGAAACCTTACTTAGCACTTGTGCACATTGCAGCTCATCTTCCACCTCTGCTACAACTCGGCCAAACTTTCCAGGTACCTCTGGATTACTTAACCTTTGGTTACAGAGGCATCATGCTTTTTTTCCTAATTTAGTGTCAACCGTGAGCTTTGCAATTGTAAACCTTAACACCTTGTTTAGATCCTTTAAGTAAATTATAAAAATCGCTGGGCTGGGAACCGGCCTCTGATGAACTTACTCGGTTTAGTACGATCATCCAGACAGAACTCCCAGTTTAAAACACCTCGATCTTTGATAACGGTGAATGAATCATTCAGGTCTAACATTACTTGCTGGTCTTCTCCAGCTAGGTATTGTGACTGGCCTACCACAGCTAGGTACTGTGATTGGCCTACCACAGCTAGGTACTGTGACTGGCCTACCACAGCTAGGTATTGTGACTGACCTACCACAGCTAGATACTGTGATTGGCCTACCACAGCTAGGTGCTGGCCTACCACAGTATTGACTGACCTACCACAGCTAGATACTGTGATTGGCCTACAGCTAGGTATTGTAGGTATTGTGACTGGCTTACCACAGCTAGGTACTGTGATTGGCCTACCACAGCTAGGTACTGTGACTGGCCTACCACAGCTAGGTATTGTGACTGGCCTACCACAGCTATATACTGTGATTGGCCTACCACAGCTAGGTACTGTGACTGACCTACCACAGCTAGGTACTGTGACTGGCCTACCACAGCTAGGTACTGTGATTAGCCTACTACAGCTAGGTACTATGACTGGCCTACCACAGGTAGGTACTGTGACTGGCCTACCACAGCTAGGTACTGTGACTGGTCTACCACAGCTAGGTACTGTGACTGGCTTACTATAGCTAGGTACTATGACTGGCCTACCACAACTAGGTACTGTGACTGGCCTACCACAGGTAGGTACTGTGACTGGCCTACCACAGGTAGGTACTGTGACTGGCCTACCACAGGTAGGTACTGTGACTGGCCTACCACAGGTAGGTACTGTGACTGGCCTACCACAGGTAGGTGCTTTGACTGGTCTGCCACAGCTTGATACTGTGACTGGCCTACCACAGCTAGGTACCATATCACACTTAAACACAAAAGCTCTCTGAGCAGTAGTGTATCCGAGGTTATATTTATCAGGGGCCCACCAGGGAAATTTGTTGAACTCATTTAAAATCTATGACCTGACGTGTTCTTCCCAACCTCATTGTTCCTCTCACTTACCTCTTTGTTCCTCTCACCTCATTGTTCCTCTCACCTCATTGTTCCTCTCCCTCACCTCATTGTTCCTCTCATCTACCTCATTGTTCCTCTCCCTCACCTCATTGTTCCTCTCATCTACCTCATTGTTCCTCTCACTTACCTCATTGTTCTTCGTACCTCGCTATCTCTTAATCACTCCTTCCATCTGCTACTCCCACCCAGTCTTCTTTCCACCTCTCTCTCTTTCTCTCTCTCTCTCCCTCTGCACTGCTAACCTCTCCTCACCTGCACTCTCACTCACTCTTAATACCCATCAGTTTCATTATGCCTTCATCTACATATCTCAGGAGACTACGTGAGCTAGAGGCCTCAGTAACTAACATATCTAAGTTGATTCAACCCATACTTCCCAGCGATCTATCTAGTGGCTGAGATAATTGAATATCCACTATTGGAGGAGCAATTAAGAGTTGCCAAGAAATTAGGAGCAAACAGATTAGAAGTCGTCATGGCTAAACGCTTTTAATTGCCCATTAACTCAGTTTTGCCTATTAACTCATTTATGTCTATTACTAAGTTAAGTCGACGGTGTTATTGCTCAAGGTGGTGGTCTTTTGTTGCTATGTTTGAGAAAAATCTTCACTGAGGTGACTTATGGTTGTTGATTTGTTTAACATGCAGAAATACCCCCATAAATTCTTGAGTGAATCGCTGTACGTCAGTTATTTCATCTTGACGTACGTGTGTGACGGAAGCCTGATAAACCTGTGTGACGGAAGCCTGATAAACCTGTGTGACGGAAGCCTGATAAACCTTTGACAGGACTGTTGATCTTGTCTGTCTCGTTAACATGGAAGACGGCAGGTAATTATTACAGACTTGTACATACTTTTGCTATTTACTTATCTCTCCTGCCTCTCTTAATAGTTTCCCTTTTATTTCCCTAGGGAAGAAAGTACGCGTACGTGGAAGTACTGGTAGATAGAAACAAAGGGTGAAGGCAGACAGCAGGTTATATACTGAGGACGACCAGATGTAGTCTAGCTATGTCTTACGCTGTCTAGATAATTGATATTGATACAATATAGCAGAAGGCTCTCTCCCCACTTTCCTCTCCCTCCAGTCACACTGCCGACTATATATATATATATATATATATATATATATATATATATATATATATATATATATATATATATATATATATATATATATATATATATATATATATATATATATATATATGTCGTGCCGAATAGGCAGAATTTGCGATCTTGGCTTAAATAGCAATGTTCATCTTGCCATGCAGGACAAGTGAAAATTTGTGTATGCAATAATTTCGCCAAAATCATTCTGAACCTAACGAAAAAAATATATTTCACTGTGTTTGTTTAGTATTAAATTACTGTAATAAAATCTAAAATATATGTAGTTGGGTTAGGCTAAAAAAAATTGTTCTTGTTATAATAAGGTTAGGTAAGTTTTCTAAGTTTCTTTTGGTGCAAAATTAAAATTTTTTACATTAACATTAATGAAAAAAATATATCTTTAAGTGTATAAGAGAAAATTTTAGAAAGGACTTAATTTTAAATGAGTTCTTGCTAATTGACCAGTTTGACATATTCGGCACGACATATATATATATATATATATATATATATATATATATATATATATATATATATATATATATATATATATATATATATATATATATATATATATATATATATAACCTGCTGTCTGCCTTCAACCTTTGTTTCTATCTATCAGTACTTCCACGTACATGTACTTTCTTCCCTATAAACGTGCATGAAATATATCAAAGAAGATAAATGAGCAAACATTAAAATGACTTACGCATAAGTGAATGAAACATTTGTAAAAATTGACAATTGTTATTGATGGTGAGAGATGAGGTGTCACCGTGTCACTGCAGATATATAATGATCTTATCTTGACAGCATAAACCAACACCCACTTCCACTATATACACGGAACACCTCCATACATCACTAACATCATTATCTTCCACTAGAAATATACAACCAGCCACACCATCTTACACGCTAAGCTTATACAACACCATCTTACACGCTAAGCTTCTACAACACCATCTTACACGCTAAGCTTCTACAACACCATCTTACACGCTAAGCTTATACAACACCATCTTACACGCTAAGCTTCTACAACACCATCTTACACGCTTCTACAACACCATCTTACACGCTAAGCTTATACAACACCATCTCTAAGCTTCTACACGCTAAGCTTCTACAACACCATCTTACACGCTAAGCTTATACAACACCATCTTACACGCTAAGCTTATACAACACCATCTTACACGCTAAGCTTATACAACACCATCTTACACTCTAAGCTTCTACAACACCATCTTACACGCTAAGCTTATACAACACCATCTTACACGCTAAGCTTATACAACACCATCTTACACGCTAAGCTTATACAACACCATCTTACACGCTAAGCTTATACAACACCATCTTACACGCTAAGCTTATACAACACCATCTTACACGCTAAGCTTATACAACACCATCTTACACGCTAAGCTTCTACAACACCATCTTACACGCTAAGCTTCTACAACACCATCTTACACGCTAAGCTTATACAACACCATCTTACACGCTAAGCTTATACAACACCATCTTACACGCTAAGCTTATACAACACCATCTTACACGCTAAGCTTCTACAACACCATCTTACACTCTAAGCTTCTACAACACCATCTTACACTCTAAGCTTATACAACACCATCTTACACGCTAAGCTTATACAACACCATCTTACACTCTAAGCTTATACAACACCATCTTACACTCTAAGCTTCTACAACACCATCTTACACGCTAAGCTTATACAACACCATCTTACACGCTAAGCTTCTACAACACCATCTTACACGCTAAGCTTCTACAACACCATCTTACACGCTAAGCTTATACAACACCATCTTACACGCTAAGCTTCTACAACACCATCTTACACTCTAAGCTTATACAACACCATCTTACACGCTAATCTTATACAACATCATCTTACACGCTAAGCTTCTACAACACCATCTTACACTCTAAGCTTCTACAACACCATCTTACACTCTAAGCTTCTACAACACCATCTTACACTCTAAGCTTATACAACACCATCTTACACGCTAAGCTTATACAACACCATCTTACACGCTAAGCTTCTACAACACCATCTTACACGCTAAGCTTCTACAACACCATCTTACACGCTAAGCTTATACAACACCATCTTACACGCTAAGCTTCTACAACACCATCTTACACTCTAAGCTTATACAACACCATCTTACACGCTAAGCTTATACAACACCATCTTACACTCTAAGCTTCTACAACACCATCTTACACTCTAAGCTTCTACAACACCATCTTACACTCTAAGCTTCTACAACATCTTACACAACACCATCTTACACTCTAAGCTAAGCTTCTACAACACCATCTTACACTCTAAGCTTATACAACACCATTTACACGCTAAGCTTATACAACACCATCTTACTACAACACCATCTTACACTCTAAGCTTATACAACACCATCTTACACGCTAAGCTTCTACAACACCATCTTACATGCTAAGCTTATACAACACCATCTTACACTCTAAGCTTCTACAACACCATCTTACACTCTAAGCTTATACAACACCATCTTACACGCTAAGCTTGTACAATACCATCTTACACGCTAAGCTTCTACAACACCATCTTACACGCTAAGCTTATACAACACCATCTTACACGCTAAGCTTCTACAACACCATCTTACACGCTAAGCTTATACAACACCATCTTACAAAGCACAACATCTTACACGCTAAGCTTACACGCTAAGCTTATACAACACCATCTTACACGCTAAGCTTCTACACGCTAAGCTTATACAACACCATCTTACACGCTAAGCTTCTACAACACCATCTTACACGCTAAGCTTATACAACACCATCTTACACGCTAAGCTTATACAACACCATCTTACACGCTAAGCTTCTACAACACCATCTTACACGCTAAGCTTATACAACACCAGCTTACACGCTAAGCTTATACAACCTTCTCGCTAAAGTAGCAGTTCTTAATTTACTGAATTATCTGAAATTCTGAATGGAACTCTGAGAAAATTTACGGGAATCTTTTGATGTGATTGTTTTAATTAACGTAGGATATTATTAGTGTGGATAGATTGTTTGAGTTAGTGTGTATATTAGTGTGGATAGATTGTTTGAGTTAGTGTGTATATTAGTGTGGATAGATTGTTTGAGTTAGTGTGTATATTAGTGTGGATAGATTGTTTGAGTTAGTGTGTATAGAGTGTATATTTAAAGTTTACTTCTCCAGGGTGTCACCCACCTCCCCAGGGTGCCACCTACCTCCCCAGAGTGTCACCCACCTCTCCATGGTGTCACCCAACTCTCCAGGGTGTCACTCACCTCTCCAGGATGTCACCCACCTCCCCAGGGTGTCACCCACCTCCCCAGAGTGTCACCCACCTCCCCAGGGTGTCACCCACCTCCCCAGAGTGTCACCCACCTCCCCAGGGTGTCACCCATCTCCCCAGTGTGTCACCAACCTCCCCAGAGTGTCACCCACCTCCCCAGAGTGTCACCCACCTCCCCAGGGTGTCACCCACCTCCCCAGAGTGTCACCCACCTCCCCAGGGTGTCACCCACCTCCCCAGAGTGTCACCCACCTCCCCAGAGTGTCGCCCACCTCCCCAGAGTGTCACCCACCTCCCCAGCTTGTCATCCACCTCCCCAGAATGTCACCACCTCCCCAGAATGTCACCCACCTTCCCAGAGTGTCACCCACCTCCCCAGAGTGTCACCCACCTCCCCAGAATGTCACCCACCTCCCCAGAGTGTCACCCACCTCCCCAGAATGTCACCCACCTCCCCTGAGTGTTACCCACCTCCCCAGAGTGTCACCCACCTCCCCAGAATGTCACCCACCTCCCCAGAGTGTCACCCACCTCCCCAGAATGTCACCCACCTCCCCAGAGTGTCACCCACGTCCCCAGGGTGTCACCCACCTCCCCAGAGTGTCACCCACCTCCCCAGAATGTCACCCACCTCCCCAGAATGTCACCCACCTCCCCAGAGTGTCACCCACCTCCCCAGAATGTCACCCACCTCCCCAGAATGTCACCCACCTCCCCAGAATGTCACCTACCTCCCCAGAGTGTCACCCACCTCCCCAGAATGTCACCTACCTCCCCAGAATGTCACCTACCTCCCCAGAATGTCACCCACCTCCCCAGAATGTCACCCACCTCCCCAGAATGTCACCTACCTCCCCAGAATGTCACCCACCTCCCCAGAATGTCACCCACCTCCCCAGAGTGTCACCTACCTCCCCAGAGTGTCACCCACCTCCCCAGAATGTCACCCACCTCCCCAGAGTGTCACCTACCTCCCCAGAATGTCACCCACTTCCCCAGAATGTCACCTACCTCCCCAGAATGTCACCCACCTCCCCAGAATGTCACCTACCTCCCCAAAATGTCACCCACCTCCCCAGAATGTCACCCACCTCCCCAGAGTGTCACCTACCTCCCCAGAATGTCACCCACATCCCCAGAATGTCACCCACCGCCCCAGAATGTCACCCACCTCCCGAGAGTGTCACCCACCGCCCCAGAATGTCACCCACTTCCCCAGAATGTCACCTACCTCCCCAGAATGTCACCCACCTCCCCAGAATGTCACCAACCTCCCCAGAATGTCACCCACCACCCCCGAAAATCACCCCCCTCCCCAGAGTGTCACCTACCTCCCCAGAATGTCACCCACTTCCCCAGAATGTCACTCACCTCCCCAGAATGTCACCCACCTCCCCAGAGTGTCACCTACCTCCCCAGAATGTCACCCACTTCCCCAGAATGTCACCCACCTCCCCAGAATGTCACCCACCTCCCCAGAGTGTCACCTACCTCCCCAGAATGTCACCCACTTCCCCAGAATGTCACCTACCTCCCCAGAATGTCACCCACCTCCCCAGAATGTCACCTACCTCCCCAGAATGTCACCCACCTCCCCAGAATGTCACCCACCTCCCCAGAGTGTCACCTACCTCCCCAGAATGTCACCTACCTCCCCAGAATGTCACCCACCTCCCCAGAGTGTCACCTACCTCCCCAGAATGTCACCCACCTCCCCAGAGTGTCACCTACCTCCCCAGAATGTCACCTACCTCCACAGAATGTCACCCACCTCCCCAGAATGTCACCCACCTCCCCAGAGTGTCACCTACCTCCCCAGAATGTCACCCACCTCCCCAGAATGTCACCTACCTCCCCAGAATGTCACCCACCTCCCCAGAATGTCACCCACCTCCCCAGAATGTCACCTACCTCCCCAGAATGTCACCCACCTCCCCAGAATGTCACCTACCTCCCCAGAATGTCACCCACCTCCCCAGAATGTCACCCACCTCCCCAGAATGTCACCTACCTCCCCAGAATGTCACCCACCTCCCCAGAATGTCACCTACCTCCCCAGAGTGTCACCCACCTCCCCAGAGTGTCACCCACCTCCCCAGAATGTCACCTACCTCCCCAGAATGTCACCTACCTCCCCAGAATGTCACCCACCTCCCCAGAATGTCACCCACCTCCCCAGAATGTCACCAACCACCCCAGAATGTCACCAACCTCCCCAGAGTGTCACCTACCTACCCAGACTGTCACCCACCTCCCCAGAATGTCACCCACCTCCCCAGATTGTCACCTACCTCCCCAGAATGTCACCGACCTCCCCAGAATGTCACCTACCTCCCCAGAATGTCACCCACCTCCCCAGAGTGTCACCTACCTCCCCAGAATGTCACCCACCTCCCCAGAATGTCACCTACCTCCCCAGAATGTCACCCACCTCCCCAGAATGTCACCCACTTCCCCAGAATGTCACCCACCTCTCCAGAGTGTCACCTACCTCCCCAGAATGTCACCTACCTCCCCAGAATGTCACCTACCTCCCCAGAATGTCACCCACCTCCCCAGAATGTCACCTACCTCCGCAGAATGTCACCCACCTCCCCAGAATGTCACCCACCTCCCCAGAATGTCACTCACCTCCCCAGAGTGTCACCTACCTCCCCAGAATGTCACCTACCTCCCCAGAATGTCACCTACCTCCCCAGAATGTCACCTACCTCCCCAGAATGTCACCTACCTCCCCAGAATGTCACCTACCTCCCCAGAGTGTCACCCACCTCCCCCGAATGTCACCTACCTCCCCAGAGTGTCACCCACCTCCCCAGAATGTCACCCACCTCCCCAGAGTGTCACCTACCTCCCCAGAATGTCACCTACCTCCCTAGAATGTCACCTACCTCCCCAGAATGTCACCTACCTCCCCAGAATGTCACCTACCTCCCCAGAATGTCACCTACCTCCCCAGAGTGTCACCCACCTCCCCAGAGTGTCACCGACCTCCCCAGAGTGTCACCTACCTCCCCAGAATGTCACCTACCTCCCCAGAATGTCACCTACCTCCCCAGAGTGTCACCTACCTCCCCAGAATGTCACCTACCTCCCCAGAATGTCACCTACCTCCCCAGAATGTCACCTACCTCCCCAGAATGTCACCTACCTCCCCAGAATGTCACCCACATCCCCAGAATGTCACCCACCTCCCCAGAATGTCACCTACCTCCCCAGAGTGTCACCTAGCTCGCCAGAAAGTCACCTACCTCCCCAGACTGTCACCTACCTCCCCAGAATGTCACCTACCTCCCCAGAATGTCACCTACCTCCCCAGAATGTCACCCACCTCCCCAGAATGTCACCTACCTCCCCAGAATGTCACCTACCTCCCCAGAATGTCACCCACCTCCCCAGAATGTCACCTACCTCCCCAGAATGTCACCTACCTCCCCAGAATGTCACCCACCTCCCCAGAATGTCACCTACCTCCCCAGAATGTCACCCACCTCCCCAGAATGTCACCCACCTCCCCAGAATGTCACCTACCTCCCCAGAATGTCACCCACCTCCCCAGAATGTCACCTACCTCCCCAGAATGTCACCCACCTCCCCAGAGTGTCACCCACCTCCCCAGAATGTCACCTACCTCCCCAGAATGTCACCCACCTCCCCAGAATGTCACCCACCTCCCCAGAATGTCACCCACCTCCCCAGAATGTCACCTACCTCCCCAGAATGTCACCTACCTCCCCAGAGTGTCACCTACCTCCCCAGAATGTCACCCACCTCCCCAGAATGTCACCCACCTCCCCAGAGTGTCACCTACCTCCCCAGAATGTCACCTACCTCCCCAGAATGTCACCTACCTCCCCAGAATGTCACCAACCTCCCCAGAGTGTCACCAACCTCCGCAGAATGTCACCCACCTCCCCAGACTGTCACCTACCTCCCCAGAATGTCACCCACCTCCCCAGAATGTCACCCACTTCCCCAGAATGTCACCCACCTCTCCAGAGTGTCACCTACCTCCCCAGAATGTCACCTACCTCCCCAGAATGTCACCTACCTCCCCAGAATGTCACCCACCTCCCCAGAATGTCACCTACCTCCGCAGAATGTCACCCACCTCCACAGAATGTCACCCACCTCCCCAGAATGTCACTCACCTCCCCAGAGTGTCACCTACCTCCCCAGAATGTCACCTACCTCCCCAGAATGTCACCTACCTCCCCAGAATGTCACCTACCTCCCCAGAATGTCACCTACCTCCCCAGAATGTCACCTACCTCCCCAGAGTGTCACCCACCTCCCCAGAATGTCACCTACCTCCCCAGAGTGTCACCCACCTCCCCAGAATGTCACCCACCTCCCCAGAGTGTTACCTACCTCCCCAGAATGTCACCTACCTCCCCAGAATGTCACCTACCTCCCCAGAATGTCACCTACCTCTCCAGAATGTCACCTACCTCCCCAGAATGTCACCTACCTCCCCAGAGTGTCACCCACCTCCCCAGAATGTCACCTACCTCCCCAGAGTGTCACCTACCTCCCCAGAATGTCACCCACCTCCCCAGAATGTCACCTACCTCCCCAGAGTGTCACCTACCTCCCCAGAATGTCACCTACCTCCCCAGAATGTCACCTACCTCCCCAGAATGTCACCTACCTCCCCAGAATGTCACCCACTTCCCCAGAATGTCACCCACCTCCCCAGAATGTCACCTACCTCCCCAGAGTGTCACCTACCTCCCCAGAATGTCACCTACCTCCCCAGAATGTCACCCACCTCCCCAGAATGTCACCAACCTCCCCAGAATGTCACCAACCTCCCCAGAATGTCACCCAACACCCCAGAATGTCACCTACCTCCCCAGAATGTCACCTACCTCCCCAGAATGTCACCCACCTCCCCAGAATGTCACCTACCTCCCCAGAATGTCACCTACCTCCCCAGAATGTCACCCACCTCCCCAGAATGTCACCTACCTCCCCAGAATGTCACCCACCTCCCCAGAATGTCACCTACCTCCCCAGAATGTCACCTACCTCCCCAGAATGTCACCCACCTCCCCAGAATGTCACCTACCTCCCCAGAATGTCACCTACCTCCCCAGAATGTCACCTACCTCCCCAGAATGTCACCTACCTCCCCAGAATGTCACCCACCTCCCCAGAATGTCACCTACCTCCCCAGAATGTCACCCACTTCCCCAGAATGTCACCTACCTCCCCAGAATGTCACCTACCTCCCCAGAGTGTCACCTACCTCCCCAGAATGTCACCCACCTCCCCAGAATGTCACCTATCTCCCCAGAATGTCACCTACCTCCCCAGAGTGTCACCTACCTCCCCAGAATGTCACCCACCTCCCCAGAATGTCACCTACCTCCCCAGAATGTCACCCACCTCCCCAGAATGTCACCTACCTCCCCAGAATGTCACCTACCTCCCCAGAATGTCACCTACCTCCCCAGAATGTCACCTACCTCCCCAGAATGTCACCTACCTCCCTAGAATGTCACCTACCTCCCCAGAATGTCACCTACCTCCCCAGAATGTCACCCACCTCCCCAGAGTGTCACCCACCTCCCCAGAATGTCACCCACCTCCCCAGAGTGTCACCCACCTCCCCAGAATGTCACATACCTCCCCAGAGTGTCACCTACCTCCCCAGAATGTCACCCACCTCCCCAGAATGTCACCGACTTCCCGAGAATGTCACCCACCTCCCCAGAATGTCACCTACCTCCCCAGAATGTCACCTACCTCCCCAGAATGTCACCTACCTCCCCAGAATGTCGCCTACCTCCCCAGAATGTCACCTACCTCCCCAGAATGTCACCTACCTCCCCAGAATGTCACCCACCTCCCCAGAGTGTCACCCACCTCCCCAGAGTGTCACCTACCTCCCCAGAATGTCACCCACCTCCCCAGAATGTCACCTACCTCCCCAGAATGTCACCCACCTCCCCAGAATGTCACCTACCTCCCCAGAATGTCACCTACCTCCCCAGAATGTCACCCACCTCCCCAGAGTGTCACCTACCTCCCCAGAGTGTCACCTACCTCCCCAGAATGTCACCCACCTCCCCAGAATGTCACCTACCTCCCCAGAATGTCACCCACCTCCCCAGAATGTCACCTACCTCCCCAGAATGTCACCTACCTCCCCAGAATGTCACCCACCTCCCCAGAGTGTCACCTACCTCCCCAGAATGTCACCCACCTCCCCAGAATGTCACCTACCTCCCCAGAATGTCACCCACCTCCCCAGAATGTCACCTACCTCCCCAGAATGTCACCTACCTCCCCAGAATGTTACCTACCTCCCCAGAATGTCACCTACCTCCCCAGAATGTCACCCACCTCCCCAGAATGTCACCTACCTCCCCAGAGTGTCACCTACCTCCCCAGAATGTCACCTACCTCCCCAGAATGTCACCTACCTCCCCAGAATGTCACCTACCTCCCCAGAATGTCACCCACATCCCCAGAATGTCACCCACCTCCCCAGAATGTCACCTACCTCCCCAGAGTGTCACCTACCTCCCCAGAATGTCACCTACCTCCCCAGAATGTCACCCACCTCCCCAGAATGTCACCTACCTCTCCAGAATGTCACCTACCTCCCCAGAATGTCACCCACCTCCCCAGAATGTCACCTACCTCCCCAGAATGTCACCTACCTCCCCAGAATGTCACCCACCTCCCCAGAATGTCACCTACCTCCCCAGAATGTCACCTACCTCCCCAGAATGTCACCCACCTCCCCAGAAAGTCACCTACCTCCCCAGAATGTCACCCACCTCCCCAGAATGTTACCTACCTCCCCAGAATGTCACCTACCTCCCCAGAATGTCACCCACCTCCCCAGAATGTCACCTACCTCCCCAGAATGTCACCTACCTCCCCAGAATGTCACCTACCTCCCCAGAATGTCACCTACCTCCCCAGAATGTCACCCACCTCCCCAGAATGTCACCTACCTCCCCAGAATGTCACCCACTTCCCCAGAATGTCACCTACCTCCCCAGAATGTCACCTACCTCCCCAGAGTGTCACCTACCTCCCCAGAATGTCACCCACCTCCCCAGAATGTCACCTACCTCCCCAGAATGTCACCTACCTCCCCAGAGTGTCACCTACCTCCCCAGAATGTCACCCACCTCCCCAGAATGTCACCTACCTCCCCAGAATGTCACCCACCTCCCCAGAATGTCACCTACCTCCCCAGAATGTCACCTACCTCCCCAGAATGTCACCTACCTCCCCAGAATGTCACCTACCTCCCCAGAATGTCACCTACCTCCCCAGAATGTCACCTACCTCCCCAGAATGTCACCTACCTCCCCAGAATGTCACCCACCTCCCCAGAGTGTCACCCACCTCCCCAGAATGTCACCCACCTCCCCAGAGTGTCACCCACCTCCCCAGAATGTCACCTACCTCCCCAGAGTGTCACCTACCTCCCCAGAATGTCACCCACCTCCCCAGAATGTCACCTACCTCCCCAGAATGTCACCCACCTCCCCAGAATGTCACCTACCTCCCCAGAATGTCACCTACCTCCCCAGAATGTCACCTACCTCCCCAGAATGTCGCCTACCTCCCCAGAATGTCACCTACCTCCCCAGAATGTCACCTACCTCCCCAGAATGTCACCCACCTCCCCAGAGTGTCACCCACCTCCCCAGAGTGTCACCTACCTTCCCAGAATGTCACCCACCTCCCCAGAATGTCACCTACCTCCCCAGAATGTCACCCACCTCCCCAGAATGTCACCTACCTCCCCAGAATGTCACCTACCTCCCCAGAATGTCACCCACCTCCCCAGAATGTCACCCACCTCCCCAGAATGTCACCTACCTCCCCAGAATGTCACCTACCTCCCCAGAATGTTACCTACCTCCCCAGAATGTCACCTACCTCCCCACAATGTCACCCACCTCCCCAGAATGTGACCCACCTCCCCAGAATGTCACCTACCTCCCCAGAATGTCATCTACCTCCCCAGAATGTCACCTACCTCCCCAGAATGTCACCTACCTCCCCAGAATGTCACCTACCTCCCCAGAATGTCACCTACCTCCCCAGAATGTCACCTATCTCCCCAGAATGTCACCTACCTCCCCAGAATGTCACCTACCTCCCCAGAATGTCACCTACCTCCCCAGAATGTCACCTACCTCCCCAGAATGTCACCTACCTCCCCAGAATGTCACCTACCTCCCCAGAATGTCACCTATCTCCCCAGAATGTCACCTACCTCCCCAGAATGTCACCTACCTCCCCAGAATGTCACCTACCTCCCCAGAATGTCACCCACCTCCCCTGAATGTCACCTACCTCTCCAGAATGTCACCTACCTCCCCAGAATGTCACCTACCTCCCCAGAATGTCACCTACCTCCCCAGAATGTCACCTACCTCCCCAGAATGTCACCCACCTCCCCAGAATGTCACCTACCTCCCCAGAATGTCACCTACCTCCCCAGAATGTCACCTACCTCCCCAGAATGTCACCTACCTCCCCAGAATGTCACCCACCTCCCCAGAATGTCACCTACCTCCCCAGAATGTCACCTACCTCCCCAGAATGTCACCCACCTCCCCAGAATGTCACCTACCTCCCCAGAATGTCACCTACCTCCCCAGAATGTCACCCACCTCCCCAGAATGTCACCTACCTCCCCAGAATGTCACCCACCTCCCCAGAATGTCACCCACCTCCCCAGAATGTCACCTACCTCCCCAGAATGTCACCTACCTCCCCAGAATGTCACCCACCTCCCCAGAATGTCACCCACCTCCCCAGAATGTCACCTACCTCCCCAGAATGTCACCTACCTCCCCAGAATGTCACCCACCTCCCCAGAATGTCACCTACTTCCCCAGAATGTCACCCACCTCCCCAGAATGTCACCCACCTCCCCAGAATGTCACCTACTTCCCCAGAATGTCACCTACTTCCCCAGAATGTCACCCACCTCCCCAGAATGTCACCTACCTCCCCAGAATGTCACCTACCTCCCCACCAACATTTGAACAACATTGTTTTTCCCTATAATTTCAGGACGCTGACGAAGATGGGTTTGGAGACGCTCAATCAACACAACCTCTCTTATTACTCGCCCTCGCTACAGGAACTGTGAGTACTGTGAGTACTATGAGTACTCAGAGTGCTCTGAGTACTCTGAGTACTATGGGTACTGTGAGTACTGTGAATACTATGAGTACTGCTGATTCATCTACCAATTTTGTTAAATTAAGAGTACCTTCCATCATAGAGATGGCAGCTCTCTCTTAATTAAGAGTACCTTCCATCATAGAGATGGCAGCTCTCTCTTAATTAAGAGTACCTTCCATCATAGAGATGGCAGCTCTCTCTTAATTAAGAGTACCTTCCATCATAGAGATGGCAGCTCTCTCTTAATTAAGAGTGCTTTCCATCAGAGAGATAGCAGCTCTCTCTTAATTAAGAGTACCTTCCATCATAGAGATAGCAGGTCTCTCTTAATTAAGAGTGCTTTCCATCAGAGAGATGGCAGCTCTCTCTTAATTAAGAGTACCTTCCATCATAGAGATAGCAGGTCTCTCTTAATTAAGAGTGCTTTCCATCAGAGAGATGGCAGCTCTCTCTTAATTAAGAGTACCTTCCATCATAGAGATGGCAGCTCTCTCTTAATTAAGAGTACCTTCCATCATAGAGATGGCAGCTCTCTCTTAATTAAGAGTACCTTCCATCATAGAGATGGCAGCTCTCTCTTAATTAAGAGTACCTTCCATCATAGAGATGGCAGCACAACACATTAATCACTTGTAGAGAACAGCAAACAACAGCAGTGATCTCTTAGGTAAAGCCACCGGAAAGGAAGCACTGAGTGCTCGAGCCTCAGAAATATGTGAGCAGCCATGTATTACCCTGCTGGACTGAGAAGCAGGCAGGCAGGCAGGTAGGCAGGCAGGCAGGCAGGCAGACAGGCAGGCAGGCAGGCAGGCAGGCAGGCAGACAGGCAGGCAGGCAGACAGGCAGACAGGCAGGTAGGCAGACAGGCAGGTAGACAGGCAGGCAGACAGGCAGGCGGGCAGGCAGGCAGACAGGCAGGAAGGCAGGCAGGCAGGCAGGAAGGCAGGCAGGCAGGCAGGCAGGAAGGCAGGCAGGTAGGCAGGAAGGCAGGCAGGTTCCAAGGATCAACACATCAAACACTCTTATCTGGTCCCCGGCTGAGTCTCACCTTCACTCTTATCTAAACTGACAGTTTCCTCAGCTGTTGTTCGTTCAAGTGAAGGACCCTGATGATGGAGGGCTCCTCATACAAGTGAGGGGCCCTGTTGATGGAGGGCCCCCTCATACAAGTGAGGGGCCCTGATGGAGGGGCCCCTCATACAAGTGAGGGGTCCTGATACAAGGAATTGTAATTGGAGCTTCCTTTCCCATTGGATCAACCCTAATTACTTAATAACAGTAGTGATAATAAAAACAATAATTTTGATAATAATAATAATAATAATAATAATAATAATAATAATAATAATAATAATAATACAATTTCTGGAGGGGAGCGTGACTTTGTGGCGGTGTTGGCTCTCCTAGTGCGTCCATATTTGTCTTAAGAAAATTTTAGAATGAGAGACATTACGGTGAGCCTCAGCCTCCAGCACCTCGTTGCCAAGGTGACTGTGATCATAGTCAACATTAATGCTGCTGCCATGCAACTGTTATTGTATTGTTTAATGCTGTTAAACCCGTCTGTTGGGTTAGTGAACACAAGGCATATCTGTCGAAGGCTGTGTGGCAAGACCTTCAATATTACTGGCTGCTTCGTTTTTTTTTTATCTTTTGCGTTGTATATTATGGAGTTCAAACTATGTTTGGAACAAATATGCCTGTGTAAGTGACTACACTAATACTACAAAGTGTGTGTCCAGTGACCAGTAAGGAATTACTAGGATATACCAGCAAGTGATGCTCTCATAGGCAGAAGAAAACTCAGTCTTTTCAAAACAAACATTCACAAATTACTGAGGTATTATTCTCCACTATGCATCTGCCCCAGTTGGTTTATTTGAAGAGGCGGCGGCGTGGCTGTCTTAATGAATTACTACTCCAGTAAACTTGGAACTGTGATTAACCACTGTCTCTCTGGAGAATCTAACTCGGAAGTTTGCTATATGCAACGAAAGGGAATTGAAATACAAGTAATGGAATATTTATTGCCTTGTAGGCGCCTACCCTCACTAGTCTATCTGGCAGCATTTGTGGATCTCATTCGTAGATTTCTAGAGAGTGGATAAGTATTTTCATGTAGTTTTACATCAAAAGTTTTACGTGTTCACTTCATTGTGTCAAAAGTAGATTAATCCGAGGAAGGTGAAGCACCTTGTGAGAAGGTACAAGGTATCGTGGCCATCCGAGGAAAGTATTCTCTCTTCCATCTTGGGACCATTTATTTCGAAAATACTTGATAGCTAGATGCTATTAGTGGGGACTGATGGACTGCAATGGAAGACTGACTTTTAGAAATGATTTCATATTTGAAAGAGCCTCAACCTCTGACTTTGCTAGCCAGATATCCACTTCTGAAGCCTCTCCCTGCTAGAATGTCGTCATGCAGTTTCCGCCTGAAACAGATGGTAACAAACTAGTAAAAGCTCTCTAGTTGCTTAAAGCTCAGATCCAGCTGAAACAGATGGCATGAAACTAGCAAAAACTCTAGTTGTTTAAAGCTCAGATCCAGCTGAAACAGATGGCAAGAAACTAGCAAAAACTCTAGTTGTTTAAAGCTCAGGTTCAGGTTCATTGCATCACTAATGTCTAATTTTAATACTACTTTACTTAGTACTGCATGGTCAAATATTATGTGGTTGATAGACTGAGCAAGTCTGAGTGATGCAACGGACAGGCAACAGATGAAGGAAGTCTGATCAGGCAAAACAATTTTGAAAGGAATGAAATCAACAGATGAAAAATTAAAAAGAAAATGTTTTGTAATAAAGTTGGTAGAATTACCGACAATATGTAAAGTAAAAGGACACAAGTGCAACTAATGTGACATTTATTGTGGCAACGTTTCGCTCTCCAGGAGCTTTATCAAGCCATTACGTAATGGCTTGATAAAGCTCCTGGAGGGCGAAACGTTGCCACAATAAATGTCACATTAGTTGCACTTGTGTCCTTTTACTTTAAAGAAAATGTTTTGAAAGATATGGTTTAGTGTGAGAGTAACATGTACGAGTGTGCAGGTTGGTTGAGCAACCAGAGAAAATATAAACTTCGAGAAATGTGGGTGATGTGTAAGAGGAAGGCGTTCACGCTAGTGTAGTGTATTGCACCACCTTGCAGTATCTAAAACTCACTCACAGTGCCTAGAACTGGCCTTCACACAACACCATGAACTCTGCGTTATTACACCCAGGCATAATAGATGAAAGATAACGAGAAATCTCGTACCCTTGCAATACAGTCAGGTTATGTTGGATGCTGGAACTCTTGATAATATGTTTAATTAGTTAGTGAACTAGTTATTAAGGTGCGAATGGTTGTAAGTGGAGCAGTGTTAGTAAGTGGAGCAGTGTTAGTAAGTGGAGCAGTGTTAGTAAGTGGAGCAGTGTTAGTGAGTGGAACAGTGTTAGTGAGTGGAACACACACACACGTATTAGGGTAATGAAACACGGCTGAGTTGAACCGTAGAGTCATGGTGAACACGAGAAATCTCGATCAGTTGTCACTAAGGGGTCAGTCTTATGTTTTTAGTTAGTTTAATATGTTTATTATGCACCCCATACCCATCCTGTGGGCGGTAGTCAAAAGATTACAGAGGTACATAATTGGTCCAGGGACTGGACTCCAAAGTTTTGATAGCTGAGCAAGTTACAGAGGTAATGTTAACTTCTTATTGTCTCTCTGCTCGTGATTATGGTAACGTTGGTTATACAAGTAACGGTGGTGACAAGTAATGGTGGTGACAAAAGTAACGGTAGTGACACAAGTAACGGTAGTGACGTAAGTAACGATTGTGATACAAGTAACTCATCGCCCGACCTTATAGTTGTAAATGATGGTCAGAGCAGTGTACCTCACATCGCAACACCAGAGCAGTGTACCTCACTTCTTAACACCAGAGCAGTGTACCTCACATATCAACATCAGAGCAGTGTGCCTCACTTCTCAACACCAGAGCAGTGTACCTCACATCGCAACACCAGAGCAGTGTACCTCACTTCTTAACACCAGAGCAGTGTACCTCACATATCAACATCAGAGCAGTGTGCCTCACTTCTCAACACCAGAGCAGTGTACCTCACTTCTCAACACCAGAACGGTGTGCCTCACCTCTCAACACCAGAACAGTGTGCCTCACCTCTCAACGCCAGAGCAGTGTGCCTCACCTCTCAACACCAGAACAGTGTGCCTCACCTCTCAACACCAGAGCAGTGTGCCTCACCTCTCAACACCAGAACAGTGTGCCTCACCTCTCAACACCAGAGCAGTGTGCCTCACCTCTCAACACCAGAGCAGTGTGCCTCACCTCTCAACACCAGAGCAGTGTGCCTCACCTCTCAACACCAGAGCAGTGTGCCTCACCTCACAACACCAGAGCAGAGAGCCTCACCTCTCAACACCAGAGCAGTGTGCCTCCCAACACTGTGCCTCACCTCTCAACACCAGAGCAGTGTGCCTCACCTCTCAACACCAGAACAGTGTGCCTCACCTCTCAACACCAGAGCAGTGTGCCTCACCTCTCAACACCAGAGCAGTGTGCCTCACCTCTCAACACTAGAGCAGTGTGCCTCATCTCTCAACACCAGAGCAGTGTGCCTCGCCTCCCAACACTGGAACACCAAGTTTCTCTCAACTCGGTGATGTTCCACACCAGCCTGAATATTAAATAACTTTTGGAGCCAGATGAGGTGGTGCTACCCATGGTGATGTAGGGAAGGTGGTGGCCTGGTGATGCAGGAAGATGGTGCCCTGCTGATGCAGGGAAGATGGTGCCCTGCTAATGCAGGGAAGGTGGTGCCCTGCTGATGCAGGGAAGATGGTGCCCTGCTGATGCAGGGAAGATGGGTGCCCTGGTGATGCAAGGAAGATGGTACCCTGGTGATGCAGGGAAGGTGGTGCCCTTGTAATGCAGGGAAGATGGTGCCACCCCTGCATTGGAAAAAAGATATATGACACAGCAGTGAAGGTAATCAGTGTCAGGTGCTCTCACACAGCAGTGAAGGTAGGCAGTGTCGGGGGCTCTTACACAGCAGTGAAGGTAGGCGGTGTCGGGGGCTCTTACACAGCAGTGAAGGTAGGCAGTGTCGGGGGCTCTTACAGAGCAGTGAAGGTAGGTGGTGTCGGGGGCTCTTACACAGCCGTGAAGGTAGGCAGTATAGGGGGTTCTTACACAGCAGTGAAAGTAGGCAGTGTCGGGGGCTCTTACACAGCAGTGAAGGTAGGCAGTGTCGGGGGCTCTTACACAGCAGTGAAGGTAGGCAGTGTCGGGGGCTCTCACACAGCAGTGAAGGTAGGCAGTGTCGGGGGCTCTTACACAGCAGTGAAGGTAGGTAGTGTCGGGGGCTCTCACACAGCAGTGAAGGTAGGCAGTGTCGGGGGCTCTTACACAGCAGTGAAGGTAGGCGGTGTCGGGGGCTCTTACACAGCAGTGAAGGTAGGCAGTGTCGGGGGCTCTCACACAGCAGTGAAGGTAGGCAGTGTCGGGGGCTCTTACACAGCAGTGAAGGTAGGCGGTGTCGGGGGCTCTTACACAGCAGTGAAGGTAGACAGTGTCGGGGGCTCTCACACAGCAGTGAAGGTAGGCAGTGTCGGGGGCTCTTACACAACAGTGAGGGTAGACACTGTCAAGTGCTCTCACACAGCAGTGAGGCTAGACACTGTCAAGTGCTCTCACACAGCAGTGAGGCTAGACACTGTCAAGTGCTCTCACACAGCAGTGAGGCTAGACACTGTCAAATGCTCTCACACAGCAGTGAGGCTAGACACTGTCAAGTGCTCTCACACAGCAGTGAGGGTAGACACTGTCAAGTGCTCTCACACAGCAGTGAGGGTAGACACTGTCAAGTGCTCTCACACAGCAGTGAGGGTAGACACTGTCAAGTGCTCTAACACAGCAGTGAGGCTAGACACTGTCAAGTGCTCTCACACAGCAGTGAGGGTAGACACTGTCAAGTGCTCTCACACAGCAGTGAGGCTATACACTGTCAAGTGCTCTCACACAGCAGTGAGGGTAGACACTGTCAAGTGCTCTCACACAGCAGTGAGACTAGACACTGTCAACTGCTCTCACACAGCAGTGAGGGTAGACACTGCCAGGTGCTCTCACACAGCAGTGAGGCTAGACACTGTCAGGTGCTCTCACACAGCAGTGAGGGTAGATACTGTCAAGTGCTCTCACACAGCAGTGAGGCTAGACACTGTCAAGTGCTCTCACACAGCAGTGAGGGTAGACACTGTCAAGTGCTCTCACACAGCAGTGAGGCTAGACACTGTCAGGTGCTCTCACAGCAGTGAGGGTAGATACTGTCAAGTGCTCTCACACAGCAGTGAGGCTAGACACTGTCAAGTGCTCTCACACAGCAGTGAGGGTAGACACTGTCAAGTGCTCTCACACAGCAGTGAGGGTAGACACTGTCAAGTGCTCTCACACAGCAGTGAGGGTAGACACTGTCAAGTGCTCTCACACAGCAGTGAGGCTAGACACTGTCAAGTGCTCTCACACAGCAGTGAGGCTAGACACTGTCAAGTGCTCTCACACAACAGTGAGGGTAGACACTGTCAAATGCTCTCACACAGCAGTGAGGCTAGACACTGTCAAGTGCTCTCACACAGCAGTGAGGCTAGACACTGTCAAGTGCTCTCACACAACAGTGAGGGTAGACACTGTCAAGTGCTCTCACACAACAGTGAGGGTAGACACTGTCAAGTGCTCTCACACAACAGTGAGGGTAGACACTGTCAAGTGCTCTCACACACCAGTCAGGCAGACACTGAGGGCAGTGAGGGTAGACACTGTCAAGTGCTCTCACACAACAGTGAGGGTAGACACTGTCAAGTGCTCTCACACAACAGTGAGGGTAGACACTGTCAAGTGCTCTCACACAACAGTGAGGGTAGACACTGTCAAGTGCTCTCACACAACAGTGAGGGTAGACACTGTGTGCTCTCACACAACAGTGAGGGTAGACACTGTCAAGTGCTCTCACACAACAGTGAGGGTAGACGAGACACTGTCAAGTGCTCTCACACAGCAGTGAGGGTAGACTCTGTCAAGTGCTCTCACACAACAGTGAGGGTAGACACTGTCAAGTGCTCTCATACAACAGTGAGACTAGACACTGTCAAGTGCTCTCACACAGCAGTGAGGGTAGACACTGTCAAGTGCTCTCACACAACAGTGAGGGTAGACACTGTCAAGTGCTCTCACACAACAGTGAGGGTAGACACTGTCAAGTGCTCTCACACAACAGTGAGGGTAGACACTGTCAAGTGCTCTCACACAACAGTGAGGGTAGACACTGTCAAGTGCTCTCACACAGCAGTGAGGCGAGACACTGTCAAGTGCTCTCACACAGCAGTGAGGGTAGACACTCAAGTGCTCTCACACAACAGTGAGGGTAGACACTGTCAAGTGCTCTCACACAGCAGTGAAGGTAGACACTGCCAGGTGCTCTCACACAGCAGTGAGGCGAGACACTGTCAAGTGCTCTCACACAGCAGTGAGGGTAGACACTGTCAAGTGCTCTCACACAACAGTGAGGGTAGACACTGTCAAGTGCTCTCACACAACAGTGAGACTAGACACTGTCAAGTGCTCTCACACAACAGTGAGGGTAGACACTGTCAAGTGCTCTCACACAACAGTGAGGGTAGACACTGTCAAGTGCTCTCACACAACAGTGAGGGTAGACACTGTCAAGTGCTCTCACACAGCAGTGAGGCGAGACACTGTCAAGTGCTCTCACACAGCAGTGAGGGTAGACACTGTCAAGTGCTCTCACACAACAGTGAGGGTAGACACTGTCAAGTGCTCTCACACAACAGTGAGACTAGACACTGTCAAGTGCTCTCACACAGCAGTGAGGGTAGACACTGTCAAGTGCTCTCACACAACAGTGAGGGTAGACACTGTCAAGTGCTCTCACACAACAGTGAGGGTAGACACTGTCAAGTGCTCTCACACAACAGTGAGGGTAGACACTGTCAAGTGCTCTCACACAACAGTGAGGGTAGACACTGTCAAGTGCTCTCACACAGCAGTGAGGCGAGACACTGTCAAGTGCTCTCACACAGCAGTGAGGGTAGACACTGTCAAGTGCTCTCACACAACAGTGAGGGTAGACACTGTCAAGTGCTCTCACACAGCAGTGAGGGTAGACACTGTCAAGTGCTCTCACACAGCAGTGAGGCGAGACACTGTCAAGTGCTCTCACACAGCAGTGAGGGTAGACACTGTCAAGTGCTCTCACACAACAGTGAGGGTAGACACTGTCAAGTGCTCTCACACAACAGTGAGACTAGACACTGTCAAGTGCTCTCACACAACAGTGAGGGTAGACACTGTCAAGTGCTCTCACACAACAGTGAGGCTAGACACTGTCAAGTGCTCTCACACAACAGTGAGGGTAGACACTGTCAAGTGCTCTCACACAGCAGTGAGGGTAGACACTGTCAAGTGCTCTCACACAGCAGTGAGGGTAGACACTGTCAAGTGCTCTCACACAGCAGTGAGGCTAGACACTGTCAAGTGCTTTCACACAACAGTGAGGGTAGACACTGTCAAGTGCTCTCACACAACAGTGAGGCTAGACACTGTCAAGTGCTCTCACACAACAGTGAGGGTAGACACTGTCAAGTGCTCTCACACAACAGTGAGGGTAGACACTGTCAAGTGCTCTCACACAACAGTTAGGGTAGACACTGTCAAGTGCTCTCACACAACAGTGAGACTAGACACTGTCAAGTGCTCTCACACAGCAGTGAGGGTAGACACTGTCAAGTGCTCTCACACAACAGTGAGGGTAGACACTGTCAAGTGCTCTCAAACAACAGTGAGGGTAGACACTGTCAAGTGCTCTCACACAACAGTGAGGGTAGACACTGTCAAGTGCTCTCACACAGCAGTGAAGGTAGACACTGCCAGGTGCTCTCACACAGCAGTGAGGCGAGACACTGTCAAGTGCTCTCACACAGCAGTGAGGGTAGACACTGTCAAGTGGTCTCACACAACAGTGAGGGTAGACACTGTCAAGTGCTCTCACACAGCAGTGAGGGTAGACACTGCCAGGTGCTCTCACACAGCAGTGAGGCGAGACACTGTCAAGTGCTCTCACACAGCAGTGAGGGTAGACACTGTCAAGTGCTCTCACACAACAGTGAGGGTAGACACTGTCAAGTGCTCTCACACAACAGTGAGACTAGACACTGTCAAGTGCTCTCACACAACAGTGAGGGTAGACACTGTCAAGTGCTCTCACACAACAGTGAGGCTAGACACTGTCAAGTGCTCTCACACAACAGTGAGGGTAGACACTGTCAAGTGCTCTCACACAGCAGTGAGGGTAGACACTGTCAAGTGCTCTCACACAGCAGTGAGGGTAGACACTGTCAAGTGCTCTCACACAGCAGTGAGGCTAGACACTGTCAAGTGCTCTCACACAACAGTGAGGGTAGACACTGTCAAGTGCTCTCACATAACAGTGAGGCTAGACACTGTCAAGTGCTCTCACACAACAGTGAGGGTAGACACTGTCAAGTGCTCTCACACAACAGTGAGGGTAGACACTGTCAAGTGCTCTCACACAGCAGTGAGGAGAGACACTCAAGTGCTCTCACACAGCAGTGAGGGTAGACACTCAAGTGCTCTCACACAACAGTGAGGGTAGACACTGTCAAGTGCTCTCACACAGCAGTGAGGGTAGACACTGCCAGGTGCTCTCACACAGCAGTGAGGCGAGACACTGTCAAGTGCTCTCACACAGCAGTGAGGGTAGACACTGTCAAGTGCTCTCACACAACAGTGAGGGTAGACACTGTCAAGTGCTCTCACACAACAGTGAGACTAGACACTGTCAAGTGCTCTCACACAACAGTGAGGGTAGACACTGTCAAGTGCTCTCACACAACAGTGAGGGTAGACACTGTCAAGTGCTCTCACACAACAGTGAGGGTAGACACTGTCAAGTGCTCTCACACAGCAGTGAGGGTAGACACTGTCAAGTGCTCTCACACTGTCAAAGTGCTCTCACACAGCAGTGAGGGTAGACACTGTCAAGTGCTCTCACACAACAGTGAGGGTAGACACTGTCAAGTGCTCTCACACAACAGTGAGGCTAGACACTGTCAAGTGCTCTCACACAACAGTGAGGGTAGACACTGTCAAGTGCTCTCACACAACAGTGAGGGTAGACACTGTCAAGTGCTCTCACACAACAGTGAGGGTCGACACTGTCAAGTGCTCTCACACAACAGTGAGACTAGGTCAAGACACTGTCAAGTGCTCTCACACAACAGTGAGGGTAGACACTGTCAAGTGCTCTCACACAACAGTGAGGGTAGACACTGTCAAGTGCTCTCACACAACAGTGAGGGTAGACACTGTCAAGTGCTCTCACACAACAGTGAGGGTAGACACTGTCAAGTGCTCTCACACAGCAGTGAGGCGAGACACTGTCAAGTGCTCTCACACAGCAGTGAGGGTAGACACTGTCAAGTGCTCTCACACAACAGTGAGGGTAGACACTGTCAAGTGCTCTCACACAGCAGTGAGGGTAGACACTGCCAGGTGCTCTCACACAGCAGTGAGGCGAGACACTGTCAAGTGCTCTCACACAGCAGTGAGGGTAGACACTGTCAAGTGCTCTCACACAACAGTGAGGGTAGACACTGTCAAGTGCTCTCACACAACAGTGAGGGTAGACACTGTCAAGTGCTCTCACACAACAGTGAGGGTAGACACTGTCAAGTGCTCTCACACAACAGTGAGGCTAGACACTGTCAAGTGCTCTCACACAACAGTGAGGGTAGACACTGTCAAGTGCTCTCACACAGCAGTGAGGGTAGACACTGTCAAGTGCTCTCACACAGCAGTGAGGGTAGACACTGTCAAGTGCTCTCACACAGCAGTGAGGCTAGACACTGTCAAGTGCTCTCACACAACAGTGAGGGTAGACACTGTCAAGTGCTCTCACACAACAGTGAGGCTAGACACTGTCAAGTGCTCTCACACAACAGTGAGGGTAGACACTGTCAAGTGCTCTCACACAACAGTGAGGGTAGACACTGTCAAGTGCTCTCACACAACAGTGAGGGTAGACACTGTCAAGTGCTCTCACACAACAGTGAGGGTAGACACTGTCAAGTGCTCTCACACAACAGTGAGGGTAGACACTGTCAAGTGCTCTCACACAACAGTGAGGGAGACACTGTCAAGTGCTCTCACACAGCAGTGAGGGTAGACACTGTCAAGTGCTCTCACACAACAGTGAGGGTAGACACTGTCAAGTGCTCTCACACAACAGTGAGGGTAGACACTGTCAAGTGCTCTCACACAACAGTGAGGGTAGACACTGTCAAGTGCTCTCACACAACAGTGAGGGTAGACACTGTCAAGTGCTCTCACACAGCAGTGAGGCGAGACACTGTCAAGTGCTCTCACACAGCAGTGAGGGTAGACACTGTCAAGTGCTCTCACACAACAGTGAGGGTAGACACTGTCAAGTGCTCTCACACAGCAGTGAGGGTAGACACTGCCAGGTGCTCTCACACAGCAGTGAGGCGAGACACTGTCAAGTGCTCTCACACAGCAGTGAGGGTAGACACTGTCAAGTGCTCTCACACAACAGTGAGGGTAGACACTGTCAAGTGCTCTCACACAACAGTGAGACTAGACACTGTCAAGTGCTCTCACACAACAGTGAGGGTAGACACTGTCAAGTGCTCTCACACAACAGTGAGGCTAGACACTGTCAAGTGCTCTCACACAACAGTGAGGGTAGACACTGTCAAGTGCTCTCACACAGCAGTGAGGGTAGACACTGTCAAGTGCTCTCACACAGCAGTGAGGGTAGACACTGTCAAGTGCTCTCACACAGCAGTGAGGCTAGACACTGTCAAGTGCTCTCACACAACAGTGAGGGTAGACACTGTCAAGTGCTCTCACACAACAGTGAGGCTAGACACTGTCAAGTGCTCTCACACAACAGTGAGGGTAGACACTGTCAAGTGCTCTCACACAACAGTGAGGGTAGACACTGTCAAGTGCTCTCACACAACAGTTAGGGTAGACACTGTCAAGTGCTCTCACACAACAGTGAGACTAGACACTGTCAAGTGCTCTCACACAGCAGTGAGGGTAGACACTGTCAAGTGCTCTCACACAACAGTGAGGGTAGACACTGTCAAGTGCTCTCAAACAACAGTGAGGGTAGACACTGTCAAGTGCTCTCACACAACAGTGAGGGTAGACACTGCCAAGTGCTCTCACACAACAGTGAGGGTAGACACTGTCAAGTGCTCTCACACAGCAGTGAGGCGAGACACTGTCAAGTGCTCTCACACAGCAGTGAGGGTAGACACTGTCAAGTGGTCTCACACAACAGTGAGGGTAGACACTGTCAAGTGCTCTCACACAGCAGTGAGGGTAGACACTGCCAGGTGCTCTCACACAGCAGTGAGGCGAGACACTGTCAAGTGCTCTCACACAGCAGTGAGGGTAGACACTGTCAAGTGCTCTCACACAACAGTGAGGGTAGACACTGTCAAGTGCTCTCACACAACAGTGAGGGTAGACACTGTCAAGTGCTCTCACACAACAGTGAGGGTAGACACTGTCAAGTGCTCTCACACAACAGTGAGGCTAGACACTGTCAAGTGCTCTCACACAACAGTGAGGGTAGACACTGTCAAGTGCTCTCACACAGCAGTGAGGGTAGACACTGTCAAGTGCTCTCACACAGCAGTGAGGGTAGACACTGTCAAGTGCTCTCACACAGCAGTGAGGCTAGACACTGTCAAGTGCTCTCACACAACAGTGAGGGTAGACACTGTCAAGTGCTCTCACATAACAGTGAGGCTAGACACTGTCAAGTGCTCTCACACAACAGTGAGGGTAGACACTGTCAAGTGCTCTCACACAACAGTGAGGGTAGACACTGTCAAGTGCTCTCACACAACAGTGAGACTTGACACTGTCAAGTGCTCTCACACAACAGTGAGGGTAGACACTGTCAAGTGCTCTCACACAACAGTGAGGGTAGACACTGTCAAGTGCTCTCACACAACAGTGAGGGTAGACACTGTCAAGTGCTCTCACACAACAGTTAGGGTAGACACTGTCAAGTGCTCTCACACAACAGTGAGGGTAGACACTGTCAAGTGCTCTCACACAGCAGTGAGGCTAGACACTGTCAAGTGCTCTCACACAGCAGTGAGGGTAGACACTGTCAAGTGCTCTCACACAACAGTGAGGGTAGACACTGTCAAGTGCTCTCACACAGCAGTGAGGCTAGACACTGTCAAGTGCTCTCACACAACAGTGAGGGTAGACACTGTCAAGTGCTCTCACACAACAGTGAGGGTAGACACTGTCAAGTGCTCTCACACAACAGTTAGGGTAGACACTGTCAAGTGCTCTCACACAACAGTGAGGGTAGACACTGTCAAGTGCTCTCACACAGCAGTGAGGCTAGACACTGTCAAGTGCTCTCACACAACAGTGAGGCTAGACACTGTCAAGTGCTCTCACACAACAGTGAGGGTAGACACTGTCAAGTGCTCTCACACAACAGTGAGGGTAGACACTGTCAAGTGCTCTCACACAGCAGTGAGGGTAGACACTGTCAAGTGCTCTCACACAACAGTGAGGGTAGACACTGTCAAGTGCTCTCACACAACAGTGAGGGTAGACACTGTCAAGTGCTCTCACACAACAGTGAGGCTAGACACTGTCAAGTGCTCTCACACAACAGTGAGGGTAGACACTGTCAAGTGCTCTCACACAACAGTGAGGGTAGACACTGTCAAGTGCTCTCACACAACAGTGAGGCTAGACACTGTCAAGTGCTCTCACACAACAGTGAGGGTAGACACTGTCAAGTGCTCTCACACAACAGTGAGGCTAGACACTGTCAAGTGCTCTCACACAACAGTGAGGCTAGACACTGTCAAGTGCTCTCACACAACAGTGAGGGTAGACACTGTCAAGTGCTCTCACACAACAGTGAGGGTAGACAATATTGTCTCCTGAGAATGACACTGTCCTACAGCACTCATGTTGACTTACAGTAAGCAAACTCACACTTCGCACACTCACCCATACACACACACACGCACACATTCACACAAATGTATATAGGAACAATACATAGGAACGACTGTGTGTGTGTGTGTGTGTTGATGTATACATGAAAGCCATGTACGGTATTTACCCTACATTCCCCTCAGATGGATTTATTGAGGTTGGTAAAGGGCTCTTGGTCCAAGGAACTAGAGCTATTCACCCCTTCGATATCCTGACTACCTCCCATTCCTCAACGTACAAGTACACGGAACATGTCCCAACGTACTAGTACAAGGCAGGAATATCTAATACACAACATCACACAAGTCCCTGTTGACATCACAAACATCCAGGATATCATCACTAACGTGTTTAACATCATAAACGTTCATGACATCAT
>NC_091370.1:19461614-19501614 GCF_038502225.1 Cherax quadricarinatus
AATTTAGAATAGCAATATGTACACTATGTACAGTGATAAGTATAGTGCACTCCACGGTAAGCAAGGCAGAAATAGAAGCCACAAGATAGCAGACCGTGCTTCAACCAGCTCTAGAATGGGAATGACAAGGGCAGACAGGAGAGTGGTACCCACATAACCTCTGCGATTGCCAAAACCATCTTCTTATTGGCTAGAACCTGGTCACTAGTTGAACGACGGGGCCCCATCATCAACTCTTAGCAACCTGGTTCGCTGGTTGGGGGAGATAGCCTGTAAATGAGGGTGTGTACATGCGCCGAATAAAGGTTACGTACTCTTTGCATGCCACACCCCCACCCCGAGAAGGCTCAGGATTAGGCTGCCACCTCCCAGTGGTAACCGTGCCGCCATGGCACAAAATAATGGGACCGCCTTTCCTCTCCACCATCCAACTCTTAGATAGTGCTCAGCTTTTCTCGTGACAAAAAGCCAAACCCTAAACTCAGAGTGAGACAGCATTCAGTCAGGCTAGCATAGGTCCAAGATACAGGCGGACGGTAGCCCGCATCCCCTCACTAAAAAAAAAAAACCCACACCAGGGGATAAAAAAAAAAGAGCGTGAAAAGGGGTTACCACAAATAATATAACATCCTAACCTAAATAAATAAAAATATTAGACTCTAGATAAAGAGTCCGCCAACACATTTTCTTTGCCGGCAATATATTTAATTCTGAGTGAGTATGGTTGCAGTCTTAGCGTCCAGCGCTTGAGCCTTGTGTTGTGGTTCTTCATGGCTTGGAGATATACTAGAGGATTGTGATCACTGTAGACTGTGACCACCTGCGATGTCTGGCCCACATAAACATCGAAATGCTCCAAAGCCAGTACCAGCACGAGGGCTTCTTTTTCAATGGTAGAGTAAGCCCTCTGATGTGGCTGGTACTTGGCTGAAAAGTATGCTACAGGCTGCAACTCCTCATTCTCGTTTTGTAATAGTACTGCCCCAACCCCAGACTCACAAGCATCAACCTGTAATGAAAAAGGTTTGAAGAAGTCTGGAGACAAGAGAATGGGTGCAGTACACAATATTCTTTTTGCTTTGTCAAAAGAAGTTTGACAATCTGGGGTCCAATTAAAGGGAACTTTGTGACTGGTAAGAGAGGTAAGAGGGGTTACAATATCTGAGAAATTCTTACAGAATCTTCTGTAAAATCCTATCATGCCTAGGAAACGTTGAAGAGATTTCCTATCATGAGGAACTGGATAATCTTTAATAGCAAGAACTTTAGCAAGTTTAGGTGCAACTTTACCACTACCTACTTCATGGCCTAGAAAAGTGACAGTGGCCTGGCCAAAGGAAGATTTAGATAAATTAACTGTTAAATGGGAACTCTTAAAGGTCTCAAAAAGAGCCTTAAGTCTAAGTAGGTGTTGATCCCAAGTATCAGACACCACAACAATATCATCTAGGTACGCTGCCGTGCCTTCAAGTCCTTTAATAGCCTGATGGATAAGTTTCTGGAATGAAGAGGGGGAATTTTTCATTCCGAAGGGGGTAACTGTGTATTGATAATGACCTCCTGGAATTACGAAGGCAGAGATTTCCTTCGCCTTATCCGTCAAAGGTACCTGATAGTAACGTTTAAGGAGATCTAACTTGGACACAAAAGTAGCCTTACCCACAAAGTCAATTACGTCATCCAGACGAGGAAGAGGGTAAGCATCTGTAATTGTGACCTCATTCACCTTACGGTAGTCTGTACACATACGAAACCCTCCATCAGCCTTCTTCACAAGGATGCACGGTGAAGCCCATGGACTAGATGACTCCTCCACTAAACCATGCCTTAACAAAAATTCTACTTCCTGCTGAAGTAACCTTTGCTTTTCAGGATTAGCTCTGTAGGGGGAGAGTTTAATTGGTTTAGAGTTTCCCACATCTACATCATGATAACCTAACGTACATTTTTTCGGCACATCCGAAAAAATATTAGGATATGACTGTAGAAGCTCAGTTAAATTTGTTGCTTGCGTTTCAGATAATCCCTCCATTAAAGGGCTAGGATCCTTGAGGAGGACAGAATTTGAAAGTTTAATATTAATTTCAGAGATAGAGTGCAAAGAATCAGAGTCGTCCTCAGAGGTAGAGGACAGAGTCATTACTGGGACTTTATCTGGTGTATGGAAATATTTTAATTGATTAATGTGGTAAGTTTTAGTTTTTGAGGTCTTATCAATGGGAGCTACCACATAATTTACATCAGATAATCTACTTACAATCTGCATAGGTCCCGTAAATCTAGCTTTCAAGGTGTGGCCAGGTATAGGTTCCTGCACCAACACCTTGTCTCCTGGATGGAAGGAGCGGAATTGTGCACTTCTGTCATACCTCTGTTTCATCTTACTTTGAGCAGTCTTTAGGTTAGCCTTGGCTAACTGACGTGCCACCTTCAACCTTGAAGACGGGTTGT
The DNA here is from genome assembly GCF_038502225.1 of Cherax quadricarinatus. Classification (NCBI taxonomy): domain Eukaryota; kingdom Metazoa; phylum Arthropoda; class Malacostraca; order Decapoda; family Parastacidae; genus Cherax; species Cherax quadricarinatus. Next base: position 19,464,066 of record NC_091370.1, read on the forward strand.
AGAGTGTTGAGCTAACGTCTTCTCCCATCCATCCTTCTTTGAGCACCCGAAGAGGACCTCGTACATTGTGCCCAAAGATCAGCTCAAACGGACTATACCCTGTAGACTCTTGCACCGTCTCTTGTACTGAGAACAGCAACAAAGGTAGTGATTCATCTCAGTCTGTAGGAAAGTGCATGCAAAAAGTTCTCATCTTGGTTTTTAACGTTTGATGGAATCTTTCCAAGGCGCCTTGGGACTGAGGATGATAGGCAGTGGATAAGTTGTGGATTATCCCTAACCTAGTTAATACTTCCCTAAATGCTTTGGCAGTAAAGTTAGTACCTTGATCACTTTGAATAGTTTTAGGAATGCCAAAACAAGAAATGAATTTGGTTAAAGCTTTGAGAATAGCTTTAGTATTAATACTACGCATGGGAATTGCTTCAGGATATCTGGTTACTTTATCCATAATCGTAAATAAATATTGATTTCCAGACTTTGACCTAGGTAGTGGACCTACACAATCTATAATTAAATCTGCAAAAGGTTCTCCATCAGCAGGTATAGGTTGGAGAGGTGCAGGTTTAATGGAATGTCCAGGTTTCCCTACTTGCTGACATTCTCGGCAACACCTAATATGATTCTTCACATCTTTCTTTAATTTTGGCCAATAAAATTCTTTTGTGATTCTATACAAGGTTTTTGTAATTCCTAAGTGACCTCCTAATGAAGTATTATGAGCTATATTTAATATTTGAGGTCTAAGCTTGGTTGGAACCACTAACCTGTCATACAATTGCCGGCCCTCTATCTCCTTTCCAGTCTCAGTGCAGATCAAATAATCGTTTTTAACTTCATACTTGACCGGATGACCCAAAGAGGATTTACCCATGGCTGCCTGAAAAGCGAATTTTAAAGAAGGGTCCTTTCGTTGTTCCTCCCGGAAGGGCAGTCCCTCGGGCATGGAAACAGAGACATCTGGCAATCCTGGAACCTGGGAATAGGAAGGCTTGATCGGGGTCTGTTCACTTGATTTACGAGGCTCCGGCCGGTGTGCCTCATAAAACAACGTGGCTATTCCGAGATCGGAGTCGTCCAAGGATAGGTCAACATTCTCTCCAGACAACCCTTGGGATGTTGCCCGAGTTATGGCCAACACCGGAGAAGAATTACTCATTATAGGTTCAGGACACGCACTAACAGTAGTAATGTTATTACCCAGTAATAACATAGCATCTTTCATGGGGAATCTTTTGAGACACCTACAGTCAAGTACCCAGTGTAATATTTGCACTGTACATAAATTTTATGCAAAGGAACAGAATATATAGCTCCTCCAAATGCTTCCAATAAAACAGAGGAATTCAAGGAAGTGTTCTCTGAAAGGGGTAATATTCCTTCTCTTACAAGTGAGCAATATGCTCCAGTATCTCTAAGGGTCTTTACTTCAGTTGTTTCTGAGTTTTCCTGAAGGGAAATAAGACTCTTGCAATAATAAGGGGCCATACCTTTTTCTACTTCTCTCGGGGACATGTTACTAGGGATATTAGAGATTTTCCCAATGGGTTGGGGTTTATGGGGGCAGTTGGGACGGATATGACCTACTTCGTTACAAAGGAAGCAGACGACATGCTTGCCCTTTACTTCCTGCGGACGTTGCAACTGGTGTCGCTCTGGCTGGTGTCTCTCTGGATACTGTTGTCGAGATGCACCATGTTGAGTAGCTTGTCTCTCAGCAGGTAGACCATAAGTTGAGAAGCGTGGCTCACCAGGTGACTTAGTTGGCTGACGTAGACGTTCTCCCTCCGGCTGGCACTTCATTCTCCAAGGTCGACGATCTCTGCTCATGCCAGGCTGTTGAAAAGAGAGACGGGACCGGTCGGACAAGGAGCGGTTAGTTTCGAAGGAATCAGCCAACCTGGCTGCCTCCAATGCAGTGGTTAAGTCACGATCCTGCAGAAAGACTCGAACCTCTGGTCCCACAGACTCCAGCAGGTTATCAATCAGAATAAGCTGTACCATCTCCTCAAAGGTAGAGACACCACTTGCTTTATACCAGCTGGTAAAAGCTTTGGTTTGCTGTCTCACAAAGTCCACTAGGGATTGACCAAGCTGTCGTCTGCCCAGCTTGAAAAGTTTTTTATATTGGGCTGGGATACATGTATATGCTCCCAACACTGTGGTCTTCACTACTTGATAATCAGAAAATTCAGCGTCATTTAATACTGACGTAAATTCCTGTGCCTTACCAAACAATGCTGTATGAACCAACGATGCCCAATGCTGTTCCGGCCACCTCAAGGCTCGAGCCTGATTTTCGAAGCTTTCGAAAAATTGTTCTGGTTCGGCCTCATTGAAGCGGGGAACAAACTGTACTGCTTTCTGTAAACTAAAATTATTTACAGAATGCGAAAACTGCCTCCTTTCTCTTTCCCTATCAAATTCTTTACTTGCGAATGCTCTCTGTTCCCTAGTTTGCTCAAGATTGATTTTTGCCAGCTCAAGTGCCAACGACGCTGATTCACCTTGAGACAACCCAGCTGCACTATACTGACCATTTTGCTCCGTAGGTGTATCATCTTCCTCCTGCGAGAACATAGGAGTTTTTGCCCTAGCTCCCGTAGAGGGAGGAATCTGATGTGCCATCTCTTCTTCTATAAGTCTGTCAGCAATCAGTGAACGCAGTTGCGCAGCTGTGAGAGTGCGTTTGTATGTAATGCCAATGGAATGAGCAATTTTCCAACAACGCTGTGGGGACAATTTAGGCAGGTTATACAAAGTATATGCCGACACCAGACGTCTGACTCGTCTAGGTGGCATAAGTTATTCGCTATGCACAGTACGATTGCAGAATACCCCAACGTAACACGTTGCAGAACACGCTTAGCTATGCACAGTACGATTGCAGAATACGCATACAAGCAAAGCCGACTGCAAAATTCTCCACACCGAACAGGCTAGTAACAACTGACACGCAAAATTTGTAAAGCAATGCCAGACAGCTACACTGTTCTAGAAGATTGACCGTAGCGAAGCGAGCACACTGAACAAGCTAGTAGCGAGCTGTTGAACGATCAAACAATAGCAAGGCTGACCATAACAGTAACTGACACGCAAAATTTGTAAAGCGTAGGCAAAGCTAATGCAATGCCAGACAGCAAGCTGCACAATGTTCCTGCTACGAGCTTCACCCTAAGCTCAACCGTTTCTCTAAGTCCAGCTCCAGCTCTCGGACAGGCTACCCATATTACAACCCAGAATTCCAACTGGCCTGTTATCCCGGGTGTAATGGGAGCAAAATAAACATAGCAGAAAAAGTTTAGACTTATATTATCCTTCACTGTTACAAAAAACGCGATTCTAAAAGCTTAGAGATCTCCAGTGAATACTAGAAAGGACTGTCCTTCTAGCATCCAGCCTGTTACTGGGTTTTCGTAACAAGTAGTCAGTATCCTTGTCCAATTATCCATTAGAATTCAGTATAATTCAATAGTGCTTCAGGATTACAACTGGTAGGCTACTAACTAGAGAAATTAAAATTTAATAAATTTATTAAGTATCGTCTAGAGGTATATTATCAAAGTAAATTAAATTAATAATAATCAAAATAATAATAATCACTTCTCTCGTATACAGTATTATTGTGCTGAAAGCACATATCACATTTATAATTCTTAAGTACCGTCTGGTATATTAACATTTAATTAGATATTACAAATAAATAACAAAAAGGCACAATACCGTCCTGCTCCACCTCTGTTAGTGTGACTTTGTCAATGGTCCAAGTCGGACCGAAACGTCGTCGTAAGCTTCTCTCTTTTATGTGCGGGTTATTTGTGTATAGATATTACAAATATGTACAAGTAAGTTTGTGTGTATGTGTGTAAGTGCTCTAAGTAGTTCGCTATGTCTCAAGACTCGACTAGACTTAAACAAGTGACTGACAAAGTCCTCAAATAAACTAAGTTCTTGACCAACTGGCAAACAGAACAGTCTGTTTGAACAATAAAACGACTGATAAGCCGAACAGCAATATAACAAGCAACTGCGACACAGAATCAGGAACATGGAGATAATATAACGACACTAAGTAGGGACCATCTGCAGATCCTCCACAAAAGTCACAAAACTCCCATACTACTGAATCTAAGTTCAGCATAAGAAAATTCCCGACTGTGATAATACACAGATACCAGTACAAGTTAGGTCAGAAGCTACAGCTCAGGACCTGAGTTGTTTAGTGTGTCGATGCGACACACAACCTCAGTACAACGTCGAAAATCACAGGTCTATGCAGTGTTCTGTGAACAGTCTCCAGAACTAACAATAATGAGACGAGACGATCTTCCAACAAGTGCCTATAAGGGAGATTTAGGCACTTTGTCTGGAATACGTCCAACCAACCAGCGAGTCTAGACCAGACTGAATACTTTAGGTGAGGTGAGGACAACCCCCCTCGATCACGTGATGGCTCCGTGGGTCGCTGCCCAGCAAGAAGCCGGCAGGGAAACGAGCAAAGAGCGATAATTACAGTAGTTAGACAATCAAGACTTGACCTGAGCACATAATATGTTACATCCTACCTAACAAAAGGAAACTAAGTCAAATAATAATAATACAAAGCAATATATTTACGATTTAGCTATTATCGCAAATATAAGCAATATAAAATTATATGAAAAGGTAATATACAAGTAATATACATAATATACATTATATATATTGCAACCCATTCAGGGGTTGCAACATTCACCAATTTAGAACAGCAATATGTACACTATGTACAGTGATAAGTATAGTGCACTCCACGGTAAGCAAGGCAGAAATAGAAGCCACAAGATAGCAGACCGTGCTTCAACCAGCTCTAGAATGGGAATGACAAGGGCAGACAGGAGAGTGGTACCCACATAACCTCTGCGATTGCCAAAACCATCATCTTATTGGCTAGAACCTGGTCACTAGTTGAACGACGGGGCACCATCATCAACTCTTAGCAACCTGGTTCACTGGTTGGGGGAGAAAGCCTGTAAATGAGGGTGTGTACATGCGCCGAATAAAGGTTACGTACTCTTTGCATGCCACAACCACCATCGCCACTACCACCACCACTACCACCACCACCACCACCGTCACTACCACCACCACTACCACCGCCAATACCGCCACCACCACTACTACCGCCTCTACTACCACCATCGCCACTACCAAAGCCACTACCACCACCACCGCCACTAGCACCGCCATTACCACCACCACCGCCACTACCATCCCCGCCACTACCACCACCACTGCCACTACCACCACCACCACCGCCACTACCACCACCACCACTACTACCACCACCACCGCCACTACCACCGCCAGTATCACCACCGCCACTACCACCATCAGTATCACCACCGCCACTACCACCGCCACTACCACCACCACTACCACCACCACAGCCACTATCACCACCGCCACTACCACCACCACTATCACCACCACCACTTCCACCGCCACTACCATCACCACCACGACTACCACCGCCACTACCACCAGCACTACCACCACCGCCACTATCACTGCCACTACCACCACCACCACCGCCACTACCACCGCCACTATCACCACCACCACTACCACCACCACCACTACCACTGCCACTACCACCACCACCACCACTACTACCACCGTCACTCCCACTGTCACTACCACCACCACCACTGCCACTACCACCACCGCCACTACCACTGCCACTGCCACCACCACTACCACCACTACCATCACCTCCAGTGCCACCACCATCACCGCCACTGCCACCGCAACTGTTACCGAAGCCGGAATGTTGAGGTGGCCTCGTGTTGTGGCCTCGTGTTAATGTGGCCTCGTGTTAAGGTGGCCTCGTGTTGAAGTGGCCTCGTGTTAAGGTGGCCTCGTGTTAAGGTGGCCTCGTGTTGAGGTGGCCTCATGTTAAGGTGGCCTCGTCTTCAAGTAGCCTCGTGTTAAGGTGACCTCGTGTTGAGGTGGCTTCGTGTTAAGGTAGCATCCTGTTGAAGTGGCTTCATGTTAAGGTGGCATCGTGTTGAGGTGGCCTCGAGTTAAGGTGGCCTTGTGTTAAGGTGCCCTCGTGTTTAGGGGGCCTCGTGTTAAGGTGGCCTCGTGTTAAGGGGGGCCTCGTGTTAAGGTGGCCTCGTGTTAAGGTGGCCTCGTGTTAAGGTGGCCTCGTGTTAAGGTGGCCTCGTGTTAAGGTGGCCTCATGTTAAGGTGGCCTGGTGTTAAGGTGCTCTTGTGTTAAGGTGGCCTGGTGTTAAGGGGGCCTGGTGTTAAGGTGGCCTGGTGTTAAGGGGGCCTGGTGTTAAGGTGGCCTGGTGTTAAGGTGGTCTCGTGTTAAGGTGGCCTGGTGTTAAGGTGGTCTCGTGTTAAGGTGGCCTGGTGTTAAGGTGGTCTCGTGTTAAGGTGGCCTGGTGTTAAGGTGGCCTGGTGTTAAGGTGGCCTGGTGTTAAGGTGGCCTCGTGTTAAGGGGGGCCTCGTGTTAAGGTGGCCTCGTGTTAAGGTGGTCTCGTGTTAAGGTGGCCTGGTGTTAAGGTGGCCTGGTGTTAAGGTGGCCTGGTGTTAAGGTGGCCTGGTGCTAAGGTGGCCTGGTGTTAAGGTGGCCTGGTGTTAAGGTGGCCTCGTGTTAAGGTGGCCTGGTGTTAAGGTTGCCTGGTGTTAAGGTGGCCTGGTGTTAAGGTGGCCTGGTGTTAAGGTGGCCTGGTGTTAAGGTGGCCTGGTGTTAAGGTGGCCTGGTGTTAAGGTTGCCTGGTGTTAAGGTGGCCTGGTGTTAAGGTGGCCTGGTGTTAAGGTGGCCTCGTGTTAAGGTGGCCTGGTGTTAAGGTTGCCTGGTGTTAAGGTGGCCTGGTGTTAAGGTGGCCTCGTGTTAAGGTGGCCTGGTGTTAAGGTTGCCTGGTGTTAAGGTGGCCTGGTGTTAAGGTGGCCTGGTGTTAAGGTGGCCTCGTGTTAAGGTGGCCTGGTGTTAAGGTTGCCTGGTGTTAAGGTGGCCTGGTGTTAAGGTGGCCTGGTTTAAAGGTGGCCTCGTGTTAAGGTGGCCTGGTGTTAAGGTTGCCTGGTGTTAAGGTGGCCTGGTGTTAAGGTGGCCTGGTGTTAAGGTGGCCTCGTGTTAAGGTGGCCTGGTGTTAAGGTTGCCTGGTGTTAAGGTGGCCTGGTGTTAAGGTGGCCTGGTGTTAAGGTTGCCTGGTGTTAAGGTGGCCTGGTGTTAAGGTGGCCTGGTGTTAAGGTGGCCTGGTGTTAAGGTGGCCTGGTGTTAAGGTGGCCTGGTGTTAAGGTTGCCTGGTGTTAAGGTGGCCTGGTGTTAAGGTGGCCTGGTGTTAAGGTTGCCTGGTGTTAAGGTTGCCTGGTGTTAAGGTGGCCTGGTGTTAAGGTTGCCTGGTGTTAAGGTTGCCTGGTGTTAAGGTGGCCTGGTGTTAAGGTGGCCTGGTGTTAAGGTTGCCTGGTGTTAATGTTGCCTGGTGTTAAGGTGGCCTGGTGTTAAGGTTGCCTGGTGTTAAGGTGGCCTGGTGTTAAGGTTGCCTGGTGTTAAGGTTGCCTGGTGTTAAGGTTGCCTGGTGTTAAGGTGGCCTGGTGTTAAGGTGGCCTGGTGTTAAGGTGGCCTGGTGTTAAGGTGGCCTGGTGTTAAGGTGGCCTGGTGTTAAGGTGGCCTGGTGTTAAGGTGGCCTGGTGTTAAGGTGGCCTGGTGTTAAGGTGGCCTGGTGTTAAGGTGGGTTCAAGGTCTTCACTCTCCTGGACACAGTTAACTTTGGGAAAGGTACATTAATTCATCATTGATTGTCCTGAATAAGTTGAACTAAGGCTGGGAGTGATAGTTCCACTGCCTCTTTCATTGTTTTTCAGAGGAAAGGTCAAAGGTCAGAAGGAAGCAGAGGTCAGAGTGAGAGTGAAGCATCTCTGGGTCCCTAAACTCTTCAGGGAACTTTCAGAGATATTTTTAACAGGGTTAAATCTGACTTCTGGTATCACTTCATTTTTGTCACCTCTGACCTCTCCACCACCGCCTTGACCTCTCCACCACCGCCTTGACCTCTCCACCACCTGCCCTGACCTCTCCACCACCTGCCCTGACCTCTCCACCACCGCCTTGACCTCTCCACCACCTGCCCTGACCTCTCCAATACCTGTCCTGACCTCTCCACTACCTGGTCTGACCTTTCCACCACCTGCTCTGACCTTTCCACCACCTGACCTTTCCACCACCTGACCACTCCACCACCTGACCACTCCACCACCTGACCACTCCACCACCTGACCACTCCACCACCTGACCACTCCACCACCTGACCACTCCAACACCTGACCACTCCACCACCTGACCACTCCACCACCTGACCACTCCACCACCTGACCACTCCACCACCTGACCACTCCACCACCTGACCACTCCAACACCTGACCACTCCAACACCTGACCACTCCAACACCTGACCACTCCACCACCTGACCACTCCACCACCTGACCACTCCACCACCTGACCACTCCAACACCTGACCACTCCAACACCTGACCACTCCAACACCTGCCCTGACAAGTTTCTCCCTGGCAGACGCATCGTTCACACTGGCCTGGTTGAACTTCCCAGCCTCTCCAAACTGTCTACCCGGAGCATCATCCACATGGTGTAAGTTCAGTCTTCTCTTGTTTTATATATTGCAATGTCATCGTTCTAGTTACACATAATTTATCCTCACACCACTTGGTGTAATTATAGTGTGTTTGTGTCACAGGTAGTTAGTATTGTAGTTATAATTGTTTGTGTCACAGGTAGTTAGTATTGTAGTTATAATTGTTTGTGTCACAGGTAGTTAGTATTGTAGTTATACTTGTTGTTTGTGTCACAGGTAGTTAGTATTGTAGTTATAATTGTTGTTTGTGTCACAGGTAGTTAGTATTGTAGTTATAATTGTTGTTTGTGTCACAGGTAGTTAGTATTGTAGTTATAATTGTTGTTTGTGTCACAGGTAGTTAGTATTGTAGTTATAATTGTTGTTTGTGTCACAGGTAGTTAGTATTGTAGTTATAATTGTTGTTTGTGTCACAGGTAGTTAGTATTGTAGTTATAATTGTTGTTTGTGTCACAGGTAGTTAGTATTGTAGCTATAATGGTTTGTGTGACAGGTAGTTAGTATTGTAATTATAATTGTTGTTTGTGTCACAGGTAGTTAGTATTGTAATTATAATTGTTGTTTGTGTCACAGGTAGTTAGTGTTGTAGTTATAATTGTTTGTGTCACAGGTAGTTAGTATTGTAGTTATAATTGTTTGTGTCACAGGTAGTTAGTATTGTAGTTATAATTGTTGTTTGTGTCACAGGTAGTTAGTATTGTAGTTATAATTGTTGTTTGTGTCACAGGTAGTTAGTATTGTAGTTATAATTGTTGTTTGTGTCACAGGTAGTTAGTATTGTAGTTATAATTGTTGTTTGTGTCACAGGTAGTTAGTGTTGTAGTTATAATTGTTTGTGTCACAGGTAGTTAGTATTGTAGTTATAATTGTTTGTGTCACAGGTAGTTAGTATTGTAGTTATAATTGTTGTTTGTGTCACAGGTAGTTAGTATTGTAGTTATAATTGTTGTTTGTGTCACAGGTAGTTAGTATTGTAGTTATAATTGTTGTTTGTGTCACAGGTAGTTAGTATTGTAGTTATAATTGTTGTTTGTGTCACAGGTAGTTAGTATTGTAGTTATAATTGTTGTTTGTGTCACAGGTAGTTAGTGTTGTAGTTATAATTGTTGTTTGTGTCACAGGTAGTTAGTATTGTAGCTATAATGGTTTGTGTGACAGGTAGTTAGTATTGTAATTATAATTGTTGTTTGTGTCACAGGTAGTTAGTATTGTAGTTATAATTGTTGTTTGTGTCACAGGTAGTTAGTATTGTGGTTATAATTGTTGTTTGTGTCACAGGTAGTTAGTGTTGTAGTTATAATTGTTGTTTGTGTCACAGGTAGTTAGTATTGTAGTTATAATTGTTGTTTGTGTCACAGGTAGTTAGTATTGTAGTTATAATTGTTGTTTGTGTCACAGGTAGTTAGTATTATAGTTATAATTGTTGTTTGTGTCACAGGTAGTTAGTATTGTAGTTATAATTGTTGTTTGTGTCACAGGTAGTTAGTATTGTAGTTATAATTGTTGTTTGTGTCACAGGTAGTTAGTGTTGTAGTTATAATTGTTGTTTGTGTCACAGGTAGTTAGTATTGTAGCTATAATGGTTTGTGTCACAGGTAGTTAGTGTTGTAGTTATAATTGTTGTTTGTGTCACAGGTAGTTAGTATTGTAGTTATAATTGTTGTTTGTGTCACAGGTAGTTAGTGTTGTAGTTATAATTGTTGTTTGTGTCACAGGTAGTTAGTATTGTAGTTATAATTGTTGTTTGTGTCACAGGTAGTTAGTGTTGTAGTTATAATTGTTGTTTGTATCACAGGTAGTTAGTATTGTAGTTATAATGGTTTGTGTCACATGTAGTTAGTATTGTAATTATAATTGTTGTTTGTGTCACAGGTAGTTAGTATTGTAGTTATAATTGTTGTTTGTGTCACAGGTAGTTAGTATTGTAGTTATAATTGTTGTTTGTGTCACAGGTAGTTAGTAATGTAGTTATAATTGTTGTTTGTGTCACAGGTAGTTAGTATTGTAGTTATAATTGTTGTTTGTGTCACAGGTAGTTAGTATTGTAGCTATAATGGTTTGTGTGACAGGTAGTTAGTATTGTAATTATAATTGTTGTTTGTGTCACAGGTAGTTAGTATTGTAGTTATAATTGTTGTTTGTGTGACAGGTAGTTAGTATTGTAGTTATAATTGTTGTTTGTGTCACAGGTAGTTAGTGTTGTAGTTATAATTGTTGTTTGTGTCACAGGTAGTTAGTGTTGTAGTTATAATTGTTGTTTGTGTCACAGGTAGTTAGTATTGTAGTTATAATTGTTGTTTGTGTCACAGGTAGTTAGTATCGTAGTTATAATTGTTGTTTGTGTCACAGGTAGTTAGTATTGTAGTTATAATTGTTGTTTGTGTCACAGGTAGTTAGTATTGTAGTTATAAGTGTTGTTTGTGTCACAGGTAGTTAGTGTTGTAGTTATAATTGTTGTTTGTGTCACAGGTAGTTAGTATTGTAGTTATAATTGTTGTTTGTGTCACAGATAGTTAGTATTGTAGTTATAATTGTTGTTTGTGTCACAGGTAGTTAGTATTGTAGTTATAATTGTTGTTTGTGTCACAGGTAGTTAGTATTGTAGTTATAATTGTTGTTTGTGTCACAGGTAGTTAGTATTGTAGTTATAATTGTTGTTTGTGTCACAGGTAGTTAGTATTGTAGTTATGATTGTTGTTTGTGTCACAGGTAGTTAGTATTGTAGTTATGATTGTTGTTTGTGTCACAGGTAGTTAGTATTGTAGTTATAATTATTGTTTGTGTCACAGGTAGTTAGTATTGTAGTTATAATTGCTTGTGTGACAGGTAGTTAGTATTGTAGTTATAATTGTTTGTGTCACATGTAGTTAGTATTGTAGTTATAATTGTTGTTTGTGTCACAGGTAGTTAGTATTGTAGTTATAATTGTTTGTGTGACAGGTAGTTAGTATTGTAGTTATAATTGTTTGTGTCACAGGTAGTTAGTATTGTAGTTATAATTGTTGTTTGTGTCACAGGTAGTTAGTATTGTAGTTATAATTGTTTGTGTGACAGGTAGTTAGTATTCTAGTTATAATTGTTTGTGTCACAGGTAGTTAGTATTGCAGTTATAATTGTTTGTGTGACAGGTAGTTAGTATTGTAGTTATAATTGTTTATGTCACAGGTAGTTAGTATTGTAGTTATAATTGTTGTTTGTGTCACAGGTAAGTAGTATTGTATTTATAATTGTTTGTGTCATAGGTAGTTAGTATTGTGGTTACAACTGTAGTTTGTATCATGGGTAGTTTGTATTGTAGTTATAATTGTTTGTGTCACAGGTAGTAAGTATTGTAGTTATAATTGTTGTTTGTGTCACAGGTAGTTAGTATTGTAGTTATAATTGTTGTTTGTGTCACAGGTAGTTAGTATTGTAGTTATGATTGTTGTTTGTGTCACAGGTAGTTAGTATTGTAGTTATGATTGTTGTTTGTGTCACAGGTAGTTAGTATTGTAGTTATAATTATTGTTTGTGTCACAGGTAGTTAGTATTGTAGTTATAATTGCTTGTGTGACAGGTAGTTAGTATTGTAGTTATAATTGTTTGTGTCACATGTAGTTAGTATTGTAGTTATAATTGTTGTTTGTGTCACAGGTAGTTAGTATTGTAGTTATAATTGTTTGTGTGACAGGTAGTTAGTATTGTAGTTATAATTGTTTGTGTCACAGGTAGTTAGTATTGTAGTTATAATTGTTGTTTGTGTCACAGGTAGTTAGTATTGTAGTTATAATTGTTTGTGTGACAGGTAGTTAGTATTCTAGTTATAATTGTTTGTGTCACAGGTAGTTAGTATTGCAGTTATAATTGTTTGTGTGACAGGTAGTTAGTATTGTAGTTATAATTGTTTATGTCACAGGTAGTTAGTATTGTAGTTATAATTGTTGTTTGTGTCACAGGTAAGTAGTATTGTATTTATAATTGTTTGTGTCATAGGTAGTTAGTATTGTGGTTACAACTGTAGTTTGTATCATGGGTAGTTTGTATTGTAGTTATAATTGTTTGTGTCACAGGTAGTAAGTATTGTAGTTATAATTGTTGTTTGTGTCATGGGTAGTTTGTATTGTAGTTATAATTGTTTGTGTCATAGGTAGTTAGTATTGTAGTTACAACTGTTATTTTTGTCACAGATAGGTAGCATTTGTGTCAAGTTAGTAGTGCAGTTACATTTGTTGCTTGTATCATGGATAAATAGATAGATAGATAGATAGATAGAGAGAGAGAGAGAGAGAGAGAGAGAGAGAGAGAGAGAGAGAGAGAGAGAGAGAGAGAGAGAGAGGGGGAGATAGCTCTCAGCACTGGTCTAGTAGCGCTAAACGTCCTTCTCAGTATAATTCATCTTTGGCTCACCATTAAAATTTTCCAGTCACAAGTTTCCCTTCATTTTCTTCCTTTTCCAATTTTACCTCGACTAACTTCAACACATATTGATGATGCAGCTGGTCTCTCTCTCTCTCTCTCTCTCTCTCTCTCTCTCTCTCTCTCTCTCTCTCTCTCTCTCTCTCTCTCTCTCTCTCTCTCTCTCTCTCTCTCTCTCTCTCTCTTCCTCTCTCTCTCTCTCTCTCTCTCTCTCTCTCTCTCTCTCTCTCTCTCTCTCTCTCTCTCTCTCTCTCTCTCTCTCTCTCTCTCTCTCTCTTCTCTCTCTATACATGGTTTGACAAGGTTAAGGATCCCTGGCTTTATTGACAAGCTATTTACAGGTTAAGGATACCTAACTTTATTGACAAGATAAGAGCTGTTACCTACATCAGCTCATTTGAAAGCATTTTTATTGTTATGAGACATACAAGTAGGGAACAGGATGAAGTTGGAGCCATCTGTGGGCCAGCATTTTCATTTGATCAACTGACTTTATCTCGTTGACATCATTATGCTGTACGAATGTGTTCCATACTCGAGTCATCCTGGGTATGTATGATCTCAGATGGAGTGATGTTCTGGAGAAGGGTACAGCCAGAGTGAAGTTGCTGCTTTCTGCCCGTCTTGTGGCATATAAGCTTGTTTCGCGCTGTCCTCGAAGTGGATCCAAGTGTGGTATTTTGACAATATTGGCCTTGTACATAACAGTAAGGCCACCCACATCCCTCCTATGTTGAAGGCTCTGCTGAAATGACAGATCCATCCAGGATGGGTCCAGGCGAGAGATGAGACGTCTTGCTCTGTTCTCTACTCGTCAAGCAGTCGCAGATGAGAGGGGGACAGGCAAACCAAGAAAGTGGAGCATACTCAAGGTGTGGGATGCGTGCCTTCGTACAGTATCTTGCAACCCCCCCTACTGTCAAGCAGATGCGAGATACGGCGAAGTGCTGTAAGCTTCCTGGCTGCCTTGTTTGCAAGATTTACAACATGGTTCTTCATGGTTAGTTTGGAGTCAAATTTCACCCCCCAAGGATATCAACTTCTTCTCCAGGTGCCAACATCCTCCCATTCATCCTTACTACTGCACCAGCATTACCATCATGGTGCCTAGAGACGATCATCATTTGCGTTTTCTCAGGTGCAAATGTTACTTGCCATCTATTTCCCCAAGCTGATATAGCTCTCAGCTGGTGATTGATGTAAGCTTAGAGCAGCTGGCATTTCTTCTCTTGGATAAGTGAATGTCAGTGTACAGTCGTCTGCATATGCATGTGATTCTGGGATGAGATGAAGAAGGTCGTTGAAGTAGACATTCCATAACAGTGGACCCAGCACACTTCCTTGTGGAACGCTTGCCCCAATAGGATGTCTTGCTGATTCCGTTCCATTGAGGACTACACTTAGAGATCTACCATGAAGGTAATCACTGAGGAGACATAGCGTAGAGCCTGCAATTCCCAGTGCTTGAAGTTTTGCTAAGAGGCCCTGGTGCCACACCCGGTCGAAAGCGCCAGCAGTGTCCAGTGCTACCCACACAGCTGACTTTGGATTCATCTAGTGACTGGTGCCACTTAGTGGAGAGGTTTAACAACAGATCAGCAGCAGAGTAACCTTTCCTGAAGCCATATTGACGATCACAAAGTAGTGAGTGGTAGTCAAAAAAAAAAAATCTGTCATTTGTCTTGAGATTATTGTCTCAAGGATCTTACCAGTGATTGACAGGAGTGACACTGGTCTGTAGTTGCTGATTTCTGCTCTGCTCTTCTTTTTGTGAACAGGGACTACATTTGCCTCTTTCCATGGAGAGGGCCATTTGCACTGTACTAGGCAGTGCTGAAAGATGCGAGTTAGAGGTGCTGCTAGCTGGTCTGCACATCTTCTCAACAATCTTGGGCTCAACTTGTCTGGGCCCACAGCCTTTTCTTGGTCAAGTGATTTAAGAAGGAAATGCACCTCCTCTCTCTCTCTCTCTCTCTCTCTCTCTCTCTCTCTCTCTCTCTCTCTCTCTCTCTCTCTCTCTCTCTCTCTTTTTCTCTCTCTCCCTCTCTCCTCTCTCTCTCTCTATCTCTCTCTCTCTCTCTCTCTCTCTCTCTCTCTCTCTCTCTCTCTCTCTCTCTCTCTCTCTCTCTCTCTCTCTCTCTCTCTCTCTCTCTCTCTCTCTCTCTCTCTCTCTCTCTCTCTCTCTCTCTCTCTCTCTCTCTCTCTCTCTCTCTCTCTCTCTCTCTCTCTCTCTCTCTCTCTCTCGCTCTCGCTCGCTCGCTTGTTCTCATTTTTTAATTCAGCGGAATTAATTCAGAAATTTCCCACAAATATTTTTCAAAAGAACTTTTGTCCAGAGGAAGAGAATTTCAAGGCTTAGTTTTGTATTGTGTTATAGAGGTTAGTTATAGTAGTACACTTTATTGTGTTATAGAGGTTAGTTATAGTAGTACACTTTATTGTGTTATAGAGGTTAGTTATAGCAGTACACTTTATTGTGTTATAGAGGTTAGTTATAGCAGTACACTTTATTGTGTTATAGAGGTTAGTTATAGCAGTACACTTTATTGTGTTATAGAGGTTAGTTATAGTAGTACACTTTATTGTGTTATAGAGGTTAGTTATGCAGTAGTACTTTTTTTATTGTGTTATAGAGGTTAGTTATAGTAGTACTACTTTATTGTGTTATAGAGGTTAGAGTTAGTACATTTAGTAGTTACACACTTTATTGTGTTATAGAGGTTAGTTATAGCAGTTCACTTTATTGTGTTATAGAGGTTAGTTATAGCAGTACACTTTATTGTGTTAGAGAGGTTAGTTATAGTAGTACTCTTTATTGTGTTATAGAGGTTAGTTATAGTAGTACACTTTATTGTGTTATAGAGGTTAGTTACAGTAGTACACTTTATTGTGTTATAGAGGTTAGTTATAGTAGTACACTTTATTGTGTTATAGAGGTTAGTTATAGCAGTACACTTTATTGTGTTGTAGAGGTTAGTTATAGTAGTACACTTTATTGTGTTATAGAGGTTAGTTATAGCAGTACACTTTATTGTGTTATAGAGGTTAGTTATAGCCGTACTCTTTATTGTGTCATAGAGGTTAGTTATAGCAGTACTCTTTATTGTGTTATAGAGGTAAGTTATAGCAGTACTCTTTATTGTGTCATAGAGGTTAGTTATAGCAGTACTCTTTATTGTGTTATAGAGGTAAGTTATAGCAGTACTCTTTATTGTGTTATACAGGTAAGTTATAGCAGTACTCTTTATTGTGTTATAGAGGTAAGTTATAGCAGTACTCTTTATTGTGTTATAGAGGTAAGTTATAGCAGTACTCTTTATTGTCTTATAGAGGTAAGTTATAGCAGTACTCTTTATTGTGTTATAGAGGTTAGTTATAGTAGTACTCTTTATTGTGTTATAGAGGTAAGTTATAGCAGTACTCTTTATTGTGTTATAGAGGTTAGTTATAGCAGTACTCTTTATTGTGTTATAGAGGTTAGTTATAGTAGTACTCTTTATTGTGTTATAGAGGTTAGTTATAGTAGTACACTTTATTGTGTTATAGAGGTTAGTTATAGTAGTACTCTTTATTGTGTTATAGAGGTTAGTTATAGTAGTACACTTTATTGTGTTATAGAGGTTAGTTATAGTAGTACACTTTATTGTGTTATAGAGGTTAGTTATAGTAGTACTCTTTATTGTGTTATAGAGGTTAGTTATAGCAGTACTCTTTATTGTGTTATAGAGGTAAGTTATAGCAGTACTCTTTATTGTGTTATAGAGGTTAGTTATAGCAGTACACTTTATTGTGTTATAGAGGTTAGTTATAGCAGTACACTTTATTGTGTCATAGAGGTTAGTTATAGCAGTACACTTTATCGTGTCATAGAGGTTAGTTATAGCAGTACACTTTATTGTGTCATAGAGGTTAGTTATAGCAGTACACTTTATTGTGTCATAGAGGTTAGTTATAGCAGTACACTTTATTGAATATGATAAAAGATATATTTGTGGTAGAACAAAATATGTGATGGAGAACTTTAGTTGTTTGATTTGATTTCTGGAATTATTATAGTTTGTGCTAATTTATTTTGTATTAGTGCCACTTGAGAAGTCCCTGTAAATGGACATCTTTGAACAGTGACATCCGCAGTGAAATGACTGTCGACTCCCTGTGTTTTGTTAACAAAGGTGTTTCAATGTTGCTAAGCACATTGTATGAAGACATTGATGTCAGGAAGTTTGAGTACATTGATGTCAAGAACCTTGAGTACATTGATATCAGAACCTTCCTTGAGTACATTGATGTCAGAACCTTGAGTACATTGATATCAGAACCTTGAGTACATTGATGTCAAGAACCTTGAGTACATTGATGTGAAGAACCTTGAGTACATTGATGTCAAGAACCTTGAGTACATTGATGTTAAGAACCTTGAGGATATTGATATCAAGAACCTTGAGTACATTGATGTCAAGAACCTTGAGAATATTGATATTAAGAACCTTGAGGATATTGATGTCAAGAAACTTGAGTACATTGATGTCAAGAGCCTTGAGGATATTGATGTTAAGAACCTTGAGTACATTGATGTCAAGAACCTTGAGGATATTGATGTTAAGAACCTTGAGGATAATGATGTCAAGAACCTTGAGTACATTGTTGTCAAGAGCCTTGAGGATATTGATGTTAAGAACCTTGAGGATATTGATGTCAAGAAACTTGAGTACATTGATGTCAAGAACCTTGAGGATATTGATGTTAAGAACCTTGAGGATAATGATGTCAAGAACCTTGAGTACATTGTTGTCAAGAGCCTTGAGGATATTGATGTCAAGAAACTTGAGTACATTGATGTCAAGAACCTTGAGGATATTGATGTTAAGAACCTTGAGGATAATGATGTCAAGAACCTTGAGTACATTGTTGTCAAGAGCCTTGAGGATATTGATGTTAAGAACCTTGAGGATATTGATGTCAAGAAACTTGAGTACATTGATGTCATGAACCTTGAGGATATTGATGTTAAGAACCTTGAGCACATTGTTGTCAAGAGCCTTGAGGATATTGATGTCAAGAACCTTGAGTACATTGATGTCAAGAACCTTGAGTACATTGATGTCAAGAACCTTGAGGATAATGATGTCAAGAACCTTGAGTACATTAATGTTAAGAACCTTGAGTATACTGATGTTAAGAACCTTGAGGATAATGATGTCAAGAACCTTGAGTACATTGATGTCAAGAACCTTGAGTACATTAATGTCAAGAACCTTGAGTATATTGATGTTAAGAACCTTGAGGATAATGATGTTGTTTTAAACAATAAACTGATTGACACATTATTAAATAATCTACTGACTGAATAGTATCAGGTGGAGGGAAGACTCAGGTGATCAGTCTCTCACAGTTCTATATCTCGTGTGTCAGGTGGAGGGAAGACTCAGGTGATCAGTCTCTCACAGTTCTATACCTCGTGTGTCAGGTGGAGGGAAGACTCAGGTGATCAGTCTCTCACAGTTCTATACCTCGTGTGTCAGGTGGAGGGAAGACTCAGGTGATCAGTCTCTCACAGTTCTATACCTCGTGTGTCAGGTGGAGGGAAGACTCAGGTGATCAGTCTCTCACAGTTCTATACCTCGTGTGTCAGGTGGAGGGAAGACTCAGGTGATCAGTCTCTCACAGTTCTATATCTCGTGTGTCAGGTGGAAGGAAGACTCAGGTGATCAGTCTCTCACAGTTCTATATCTCGTGTGTCAGGTGGAGGGAAGACTCAGGTGATCAGTCTCTCACAGTTCTATATCTCGTGTGTCAGGTGGAGGGAAGACTCAGGTGATCAGTCTCTCACAGTTCTATATCTCGTGTGTCAGGTGGAGGGAAGACTCAGGTGATCAGTCTCTCACAGTTCTATACCTCGTGTGTCAGCAGATAATTGATATAAAATACCGAATTGACGACAAAAAAGACACAAATACAAAAGAGTTCTTTAGTGACATTGTTTAGCTCACACAGTGAGTGGGCTTTATCAAGTTATGAACAGATCTGTTTGTGTCTTGATAAAGTCCACTCGCTGTGTGGGCGAAACGATGTCAGTAATGGATCACATTATATTTCATTTGTTTGTTTTTCCAGCTAGTGTATAGGGCGATGTTAGTATATCACTGGTAAAATATCCGTACTAGTATGTGAGTCGTTGTTAGTATATCACTGGTAAAATATCCGTACTAGTATGTGAGTCGTTGTTAGTATATCACTGGTAAAATATCCGTACTAGTATGTGAGTCGATGTTAGTATATCACTGGTAAAATATCCGTACTAGTATGTGAGTCGTTGTTAGTATATCACTGGTAAAATATCCGTACTAGTATGTGAGTCGTTGTTAGTATATCACTGGTAAAATATCCGTACTAGTATGTGAGTCGATGTTAGTATATCACTGGTAAAATATCCGTACTAGTATGTGAGTCGTTGTTAGTATATCACTGGTAAAATATCCGTACTAGTATGTGAGTCGATGTTAGTATATCACTGGTAAAATATCCGTACTAGTATGTGAGTCGATGTTAGTATATCACTGGTAAAATATCCGTACTAGTATGTGAGTCGATGTTAGTATATCACTGGTAAAATATCCGTACTAGTATGTGAGTCGATGTTAGTATATCACTGGTAAAATATCCGTACTAGTATGTGAGTCGATGTTAGTATATCACTGGTAAAATATCCGTACTAGTATGTGAGTCGATGTTAGTATATCACTGGTAAAATATCCGTACTAGTATGTGAGTCGATGTTAGTATATCACTGGTAAAATATCCGTACTAGTATGTGAGTCGATGTTAGTATATCACTGGTAAAATATCCGTACTAGTATGTGAGTCGATGTTAGTATATCACTGGTAAAATATCCGTACTAGTATGTGAGTCGATGTTAGTATATCACTGGTAAAATATCCGTACTAGTATGTGAGTCGATGTTAGTATATCACTGGTAAAATATCCGTACTAGTATGTGAGTCGATGTTAGTATATCACTGGTAAAATATCCGTACTAGTATGTGAGTCGATGTTAGTATATCACTGGTAAAATATCCGTACTAGTATGTGAGTCGATGTTAGTATATCACTGGTAAAATATCCGTACTAGTATGTGAGTCGATGTTAGTATATCACTGGTAAAATATCCGTACTAGTATGTGAGTAAGACAGCATGACTTATAAAGAATATTAAGAAGAACTTTAGTCTACCCAGACTTTTATCACCTGCTGGCTAAAACCTCTTCATAATACACGCATTAAATAGTATATTGTCTTAACAGTACATGATAAAATAGACACATGTGCAACACTTGGGTATCTTTATTGAGGAAACGTTTCGCCACACAGTGGCTTCATCTGTTCTAAACAAAGAAGAATGGTGAGGATCAGGAGTAGTTTGAGGTAATCAGTCCCTCAGCCTGGAGTCGATGTGATCAGTCCAACAATCTTGAAAAGAATACAGCATATGTGCGAAGTGGCTTATATACTGTAGACTGTGAGGTGAAGCAGTCGTAGGCGGCATCACAGTGGATAAATCCACATGTGGAAGTAGTCGTAGGCGGCATCACAGTGGATAAATCCACATGTGGAAGTAGTCGTAGGCGGCATCACAGTGGATAAATCCACATGTGGAAGTAGTCATGACTGTAGGTTAGGCAAGTGAAGAATTCCCTGTATTAAGATCCCAAGATGTTGCTGTGTCAGACAGCAGTTTAGATGAAAGGTTCTCTGAACCATTTATCTACGTTCTAGTGGTTCATAACTCATTATATTGATTACTAACTCATTATAGTAGTTCGTAACTCATTATCGTGTTTAGTAGCTCATTAAAGTAGTTTGTAATTCATTATAGTGGTTTTTAACTCATTATATTGGTTCGTAACTCATTATATTGGTTCGTAACTCATTATATTGGTTCGTAACTCATTATATTGGTTCGTAACTCATTATATTGGTTCGTAACTCATTATATTGGTTCGTAACTCATTATAGTGGCTTGTAACACATTATTCATTATAGTGGCTTGTAACACATTATAGTGGTTTGTAATTCATTATAGTGGCTTGTAACACATTATAGTGGTTTGTAATTCATTATAGTGGCTTGTAACACATTATAGTGGTTCGTAGCTCATTATAGTGGCTTGTAACACATTATAGTGGTTCGTAACTCATTATATTGGTTCGTAACTCATTATATTGGTTCGTAACTCATTATATTGGTTCGTAACTCATTATAGTAGCTTGCAATTTATTATAGTGGTTTGTAACTCACTATAGTGGTTCGTAGCTCATTATAGTGGCTTGTAACACATTATAGTGGTTTGTAATTCATTATAGTGGCTTGTAACACATTATAGTGGTTTGTAGCTCATTATAGTGGCTTGTAACACATTATAGTGGTTCGTAGCTCATTATAGTGGTTTGTAACTCATTATAGTGGCTTGTAACACATTATAGTGGCTTGTAACACATTATAGTGGTTTGTAACTCATTATAGTGGCTTGCAACTCATTATAGTGGTTCGTTACTCATCTTCTTTGTAAATGCATGACTCTTCAATCTTTCCATCTGCTTTCACATCCTTCACCATCTTTCATTGTCTCCACCAGAGAGAGAAAGAAGAGTGAGAAATAGAACGTATACAGGCAGCCAGGCAGGCAGGCAGGCAGGCAGCCAGGCAGGCAGGCAGGCAGGCAGGCAGGCAAGCAGGCAGGCAGGCAAGCAGGCAGGCAGGCAAGCAGGCAGGCAGGCAAGCAGGCAGGCAGGCAGGCAGGCAGGCAGAGAGACAGGCAGGGAGGCAGAGAGGCAGGCAGGCAGGCAGGCAGGCAGGCAGGCAGGCAGGCAAGCAGGAAGGCAGGCAAGCAGACAGGCAGGCAGGCAGGCAGGCAAGCAGACAGGCAGACAGGCAGGCAGGCAGGCAGGCAGGCAGGCAGGTAACCAGCCAGACAGGCATGCAGGCAAGCAGACAGGCAGGCAAGCAGACAGGCAGGCAGGCAGGCAGGCAGGCAGGCAGGCAGGCAGGCAGGCAGGTAACCAGCCATGCAGGCAGGCAGGCAGGCAGGCAGGTAACCAGCCATGCAGGCAGGCAGGCAGGCAGGCAGGCAGGCAGGCAGGCAGGCAGGCAGGTAACCAGCCAGGCAGGCAGGCAGGCAGGCAGGCAGGCAGGCAGGCAGGCAGGCTGGCAGGCAGGCAGGCAGTCATACTGTAACATGCACCATGCTCACATACTTCCATGTTACTGGCAGGCAGGCAGACAGGCAGGCAGGCAGGCAGGCAGACAGACAGGCAGGCAGGCAGGCAGGCAGGCAGTCATACTGTAACATGCACCATGCTCACATACTTCCATGTTACTGGCAGGCAGGCAGGCAGGCAGGCAGTCATACTGTAACATGCACCATGCTCACATACTTCCATGTTACTGGCAGGCAGGCAGGCAGGCAGGCAGGCAGGCAGGCAGGAAGGCAGGCAGTCATACTGTAACATGCACCATGCTCACATACTTCCATGTTACTGGCAGGCAGGCAGGCAGGCAGGCAGGCAGGCAGTCATACTGTAACATGCACCATGCTCACATACTTCCATGTTACTGGCAGGCAGGCAGGCAGGCAGGCAGGCAGGCAGGCAGGCAGGCAGGCAGGCAGGCAGTCATACTGTAACATGCACCATGCTCACATACTTCCATGTTACTGGCAGGCAGGCAGGCAGGCAGGCAGGCAGGCAGGCAGGCAGGCAGGCAGGCAGGCAGGCAGTCATACTGTAACATGCACCATGCTCACATACTTCCATGTTACTGGCAGGCAGGCAGGCAGGCAGGCAGGCAGGCAGGCAGGCAGGCAGGCAGGCAGGCAGGCAGGCAAGCAGGCAGTCATACTGTAACATGCACCATGCTCACATACTTCCATGTTACTGGCAGGCAGGCAGGCAGGCAGGCAGGCAGGCAGGCAGTCATACTGTAACATGCACCATGCTCACATACTTCCATGTTACTGGCAGGCAGGCAGGCAGGCAGGCAGGCAGGCAGGCAGGCAGGCAGGCAGCCAGCCAGGCAGGCAGGCAGTCATACTGTAACATGCACCATGCTCACATACTTCCATGTTACTGGCAGGCAGGCAGGCAGGCAGGCAGGCAGGCAGGCAGGCAGGCAGGCAGTCATACTGTAACATGCACCATGCTCACATACTTCCATGTTACTGGCAGGCAGGCAGGCAGGCAGGCAGGCAGGCAGGCAGGCAGGCAGGCAGGCAGTCATACTGTAACATGCACCATGCTCACATACTTCCATGTTACTGGCAGGCAGGCAGGCAGGCAGTCATACTGTAACATGCACCATGCTCACATACTTCCATGTTACTGGCAGGCAGGCAGGCAGGCAGGCAGGCAGGCAGTCATACTGTAACATCACCATGCTCACATACTTCCATGTTACTGGCAGGCAGGCAGGCAGGCAGGCAGGCAGGCAGGCAGGCAGGCAGGCAGGCAGGCACGCAGGCAGGCAGGCAGGCAGTCATACTGTAACATGCACCATGCTCACATACTTCCATGTTACTGGCAGGCAGGCAGGCAGGCAGGCAGGCAGTCATACTGTAACATGCACCATGCTCACATACTTCCATGTTACTGGCAGGCAGGCAGCCAGGCAGGCAGGCAGTCATACTGTAACATGCACCATGCTCACATACTTCCATGTTACTGGCAGGCAGGCAGGCAGGCAGGCAGGCAGGCAGGAAGGCAGGCAGGCAGGCAGTCATACTGTAACATGCACCATGCTCACATACTTCCATGTTACTGGCAGGCAGGCAGGCAGGCAGGCAGGCAGGCAGGCAGGCAGGCAGTCATACTGTAACATGCACCATGCTCACATACTTCCATGTTACTGGCAGGCAGGCAGGCAGGCAGGCAGGCAGGCAGGCAGTCATACTGTAACATGCACCATGCTCACATACTTCCATGTTACTGGCAGGCAGGCAGGCAGGCAGGCAGGCAGGCAGTCATACTGTAACATCACCATGCTCACATACTTCCATGTTACTGGCAGGCAGGCAGGCAGGCAGGCAGGCAGGCAGGCAGGCAGTCATACTGTAACATGCACCATGCTCACATACTTCCATGTTACTGGCAGGCAGGCAGGCAGGCAGGCAGGCAGGCAGGCAGGCAGTCATACTGTAACATGCACCATGCTCACATACTTCCATGTTACTGGCAGGCAGGCAGGCAGGCAGGCAGGCAGGCAGGCAGGCAGGCAGGCAGGCAGGCAGGCAGGCAGGCAGGCAGGCAGTCATACTGTAACATGCACCATGCTCACATACTTCCATGTTACTGGCAGGCAGGCAGGCAGGCAGGCAGGCAGGCAGTCATACTGTAACATGCACCATGCTCACATACTTCCATGTTACTGGCAGGCAGGCAGGCAGGCAGGCAGGCAGGCAGGCAGGCAGGCAGGCAGGCAGGCAGTCATACTGTAACATGCACCATGCTCACATACTTCCATGTTACTGGCAGGCAGGCAGGCAGGCAGGCAGGCAGGCAGGCAGGCAGGCAGGCAGGCAGGCAGGAAGGCAGGCAGTCATACTGTAACATGCACCATGCTCACATACTTCCATGTTACTGGCAGGCAGGCAGGAAGGCAGGCAGTCATACTGTAACATGCACCATGCTCACATACTTCCATGTTACTGGCAGGCAGGCAGGCAGGCAGGCAGGCAGTCATACTGTAACATGCACGATGCTCACATACTTCCATGTTACTGGCAGGCAGGCAGGCAGGCAGGCAGGCAGGCAGGCAGTCATACTGTAACATGCACCATGCTCACATACTTCCATGTTACTGGCAGGCAGGCAGGCAGTCATACTGTAACATGCACCATGCTCACATACTTCCATGTTACTGGCAGGCAGGCAGGCAGGCAGGCAGGCAGGCAGGCAGTCATACTGTAACATGCACCATGCTCACATACTTCCATGTTACTGGCAGGCAGGCAGGCAGGCAGTCATACTGTAACATGCACCATGCTCACATACTTCCATGTTACTGGCAGGCAGGCAGGCAGGCAGGCAGGCAGGCAGTCATACTGTAACATGCACCATGCTCACATACTTCCATGTTACTGGCAGGCAGGCAGTCATACTGTAACATGCACCATGCTCACATACTTCCATGTTACTGGCAGGCAGGCAGTCATACTGTAACATGCACCATGCTCACATACTTCCATGTTACTGGCAGGCAGGCAGGCAGGCAGGCAGGCAGGCAGGCAGTCATGCTGTAACATGCACCATGCTCACATACTTCCATGTTACTGGCAGGCAGGCAGGCAGGCAGGCAGGCAGTCATACTGTAACATGCACCATGCTCACATACTTCCATGTTACTGGCAGGCAGGCAGGCAGGCAGGCAGGCAGGCAGTCATACTGTAACATGCACCATGCTCACATACTTCCATGTTACTGGCAGGCAGGCAGGCAGGCAGGCAGGCAGGCAGGCAGGCAGGCAGGCAGGCAGGCAGGCAGGCAGGCAGGCAGGCAGGCAGGCAGGCAGGCAGGCAGTCATACTGTAACATGCACCATGCTCACATACTTCCATGTTACTGGCAGGCAGGCAGGCAGGCAGGCAGGCAGGCAGGCAGGCAGTCATACTGTAACATGCACCATGCTCACATACTTCCATGTTACTGGCAGGCAGGCAGGCAGGCAGGCAGGCAGGCAGGCAGGCAGGCAGGCAGTCATACTGTAACATGCACCATGCTCACATACTTCCATGTTACTGGCAGGCAGGCAGGCAGGCAGGCAGGCAGGCAGGCAGGCAGGCAGGCAGGCAGTCATACTGTAACATGCACCATGCTCACATACTTCCATGTTACTGGCAGGCAGGCAGGCAGGCAGGCAGGCAGGCAGGCAGGCAGTCATACTGTAACATGCACCATGCTCACATACTTCCATGTTACTGGCAGGCAGGCAGGCAGGCAGGCAGGCAGTCATACTGTAACATGCACCATGCTCACATACTTCCATGTTACTGGCAGGCAGGCAGGCAGGCAGGCAGGCAGGCAGGCAGTCATACTGTAACATGCACCATGCTCACATACTTCCATGTTACTGGCAGGCAGGCAGGCAGGCAGGCAGGCAGGCAGGCAGGCAGTCATACTGTAACATGCACCATGCTCACATACTTCCATGTTACTGGCAGGCAGGCAGGCAGGCAGGCAGGCAGGCAGGCAGTCATACTGTAACATGCACCATGCTCACATACTTCCATGTTACTGGCAGGCAGGCAGGCAGGCAGGCAGTCATACTGTAACATGCACCATGCTCACATACTTCCATGTTACTGGCAGGCAGGCAGGCAGGCAGGCAGGCAGGCAGTCATACTGTAACATGCACCATGCTCACATACTTCCATGTTACTGGCAGGCAGGCAGGCAGGCAGGCAGGCAGGCAGGCAGTCATACTGTAACATGCACCATGCTCACATACTTCCATGTTACTGGCAGGCAGGCAGGCAGGCAGGCAGGCAGGCAGGCAGGCAGTCATACTGTAACATGCACCATGCTCACATACTTCCATGTTACTGGCAGGCAGGCAGGCAGGCAGGCAGGCAGGCAGGCAGTCATACTGTAACATGCACCATGCTCACATACTTCCATGTTACTGGCAGGCAGGCAGGCAGGCAGGCAGGCAGGCAGGCAGGCAGGAAGGCAGGCAGTCATACTGTAACATGCACCATGCTCACATACTTCCATGTTACTGGCAGGCAGGCAGGAAGGCAGGCAGTCATACTGTAACATGCACCATGCTCACATACTTCCATGTTACTGGCAGGCAGGCAGGCAGGCAGGCAGGCAGGCAGGCAGTCATACTGTAACATGCACGATGCTCACATACTTCCATGTTACTGGCAGGCAGGCAGGCAGGCAGGCAGGCAGGCAGGCAGGCAGTCATACTGTAACATGCACCATGCTCACATACTTCCATGTTACTGGCAGGCAGGCAGGCAGTCATACTGTAACATGCACCATGCTCACATACTTCCATGTTACTGGCAGGCAGGCAGGCAGGCAGGCAGGCAGTCATACTGTAACATGCACCATGCTCACATACTTCCATGTTACTGGCAGGCAGGCAGGCAGGCAGGCAGGCAGTCATACTGTAACATGCACCATGCTCACATACTTCCATGTTACTGGCAGGCAGGCAGGCAGGCAGGCAGGCAGGCAGGCAGTCATACTGTAACATGCACCATGCTCACATACTTCCATGTTACTGGCAGGCAGGCAGTCATACTGTAACATGCACCATGCTCACATACTTCCATGTTACTGGCAGGCAGGCAGTCATACTGTAACATGCACCATGCTCACATACTTCCAGGTTACTGGCAGGCAGGCAGGCAGGCAGGCAGTCATACTGTAACATGCACCATGCTTACATACTTCCATGTTACTGGCAGGCAGGCAGGCAGGCAGGCAGGCAGTCATACTGTAACATGCACCATGCTCACTTACTTCCATGTTACTGGCAGGCAGGCAGGCAGGCAGGCAGGCAGGCAGGCAGGCAGGCAGGCAGTCATACTGTAACATGCACCATGCTCATATACTTCCATGTTACTGGCAGGCAGGCAGGCAGGCAGGCAGGCAGGCAGGCAGGCAGGCAGGCAGGCAGGCAGGCAGGCAGGCAGTCATACTGTAACATGCACCATGCTCACATACTTCCATGTTACTGGCAGGCAGGCAGGCAGGCAGGCAGGCAGGCAGGCAGGCAGGCAGGCAGGCAGGCAGGCAGGCAGTCATACTGTAACATGCACCATGCTCACATACTTCCATGTTACTGGCAGGCAGGCAGGCAGGCAGGCAGGCAGGCAGTCATACTGTAACATGCACCATGCTCACATACTTCCATGTTACTGGCAGGCAGGCAGGCAGGCAGGCAGGCAGGCAGGCAGGCAGTCATACTGTAACATGCACCATGCTCACATACTTCCATGTTACTGGCAGGCAGGCAGGCAGGCAGGCAGGCAGTCATACTGTAACATGCACCATGCTCACATACTTCCATGTTACTGGCAGGCAGGCAGGCAGGCAGGCAGGCAGGCAGTCATACTGTAACATGCACCATGCTCACTTACTTCCATGTTACTGGCAGGCAGGCAGGCAGGCAGTCATACTGTAACATGCACCATGCTCACATACTTCCATGTTACTGGCAGGCAGGCAGGCAGGCAGGCAGGCAGGCAGGCAGGCAGTCATACTGTAACATGCACCATGCTCACTTACTTCCATGTTACTGGCAGGCAGGCAGGCAGGCAGGCAGGCAGGCAGGCAGGCAGGCAGGCAGGCAGGAAGGCAGGCAGGCAGGCAGTCATACTGTAACATGCACCATGCTCACTTACTTCCATGTTACTGGCAGGCAGGCAGGCAGGCAGGCAGGCAGGCAGGCAGGCAGTCATACTGTAACATGCACCATGCTCACTTACTTCCATGTTACTGGCAGGCAGGCAGGCAGGCAGGCAGGCAGGCAGGCAGGCAGGCAGGCAGGCAGGCAGGCAGTCATACTGTAACATGCACCATGCTCACTTACTTCCATGTTACTGGCAGGCAGGCAGGCAGGCAGGCAGGCAGTCATACTGTAACATGCACCATGCTCACTTACTTCCATGTTACTGGCAGGCAGGCAGGCAGGCAGGCAGGCAGGCAGGCAGTCATACTGTAACATGTACCATGCTCACTTACTTCCATGTTACTGGCAGGCAGGCAGGCAGGCAGGCAGGCAGGCAGGCAGGCAGGCAGTCATACTGTAACATGCACCATGCTCACTTACTTCCATGTTACTGGCAGGCAGGCAGGCAGGCAGTCATACTGTAACATGCACCATGCTCACTTACTTCAATGTTACTGGCAGGCAGGCAGGCAGGCAGGCAGTCATACTGTAACATGCACGATGCTCACTTACTTCAATGTTACTGGCAGGCAGGCAGGCAGGCAGGCAGGCAGGCAGGCAGGCAGGCAGGCAGGCAGTCATACTGTAACATGCACCATGCTCACTTACTTCCATGTTACTGGCAGGCAGGCAGGTAGGCAGGCAGGCAGGCAGGCAGGCAGGCAGGCAGGCAGTCATACTGTAACATGCACCATGCTCACTTACTTCCATGTTACTGGCAGGCAGGCAGGCAGGCAGGCAGTCATACTGTAACATGCACCATGCTCACTTACTTCAATGTTACTGGCAGGCAGGCAGGCAGGCAGGCAGTCATACTGTAACATGCACGATGCTCACTTACTTCAATGTTACTGGCAGGCAGGCAGGCAGGCAGGCAGGCAGGCAGGCAGGCAGGCAGGCAGGCAGTCATACTGTAACATGCACCATGCTCACTTACTTCCATGTTACTGGCAGGCAGGCAGGCAGGCAGGCAGGCAGGCAGGCAGGCAGTCATACTGTAACATGCACCATGCTCACTTACTTCCATGTTACTGGCAGGCAGGCAGGCAGGCAGGCAGGCAGGCAGTCATACTGTAACATGCACCATGCTCACATACTTCCATGTTACTGGCAGGCAGGCAGGCAGGCAGGCAGGCAGGAAGGCAGGCAGGCAGGCAGTCATACTGTAACATGCACCATGCTCACATACTTCCATGTTACTGGCAGGCAGGCAGGCAGGCAGGCAGGCAGGCAGGCATTCAGGCAGGCAGGCAGTCATACTGTAACATGCACCATGCTCACTTACTTCCATGTTACTGGCAGGCAGGCAGGCAGGCAGTCATACTGTAACATGCACCATGCTCACTTACTTCCATGTTACTGGCAGGCAGGCAGGCAGGCAGTCATACTGTAACATGCACCATGCTCACATACTTCCATGTTACTGGCAGGCAGGCAGGCAGGCAGGCAGGCAGGCAGGCAGTCATACTGTAACATGCACCATGCTCACATACTTCCATGTTACTGGCAGGCAGGCAGGCAGGCAGGCAGGCAGGCAGGCAGGCAGGCAGGCAGGCAGGCAGTCATACTGTAACATGCACCATGCTCACTTACTTCCATGTTACTGGCAGGCAGGCAGGCAGGCAGGGAGTCATACTGTAACATGCACCATGCTCACTTACTTTCATGTTACTGGCAGGCAGGCAGGCAGGCAGGCAGGCAGGCAGGCAGGCAGGCAGGCAGGCAGGCAGGCAGGAAGGCAGTCATACTGTAACATGCACCATGCTCACTTACTTCCATGTTACTGGCAGGCAGGCAGGCAGGCAGGCAGTCATACTGTAACATGCACCATGCTCACTTACTTCCATGTTACTGGCAGGCAGGCAGGCAGGCAGGCAGGCAGGCAGGCAGGAAGGCAGTCATACTGTAACATGCACCATGCTCACTTACTTCCATGTTACTGGCAGGCAGGCAGGCAGGCAGGCAGGCAGGCAGGCAGGCAGGCAGGCAGGCAGGCAGGCAGGCATACTGTAACATGCACCATGCTCACTTACTTCCATGTTACTGGCAGGCAGGCAGGCAGGCAGGCAGGCAGGCAGTCATACTGTAACATGCACCATGCTCACTTACTTCCATGTTACTGGCAGGCAGGCAGGCAGGCAGGCAGGCAGGAAGGCAGGCAGGCAGGCAGGCAGTCATACTGTAACATGCACCATGCTCACTTACTTCCATGTTACTGGCAGGCAGGCAGGCAGGCAGGCAGGCAGGAAGGCAGGCAGGCAGGCAGGCAGTCATACTGTAACATGCACCATGCTCACTTACTTCCATGTTACTGGCAGGCAGGCAGGCAGGCAGGCAGGCAGGAAGGCAGGCAGGCAGGCAGTCATACTGTAACATGCACCATGCTCACTTACTTCCATGTTACTGGCAGGCAGGCAGGCAGGCAGGCAGGCAGGCAGGCAGGCAGGCAGGCAGGCAGTCATACTGTAACATGCACCATGCTCACTTACTTCCATGTTACTGGCAGGCAGGCAGGCAGGCAGGCAGGCAGGCAGGCAGGCAGGCAGTCATACTGTAACATGCACCATGCTCACTTACTTCCATGTTACTGGCAGGCAGGCAGGCAGGCAGGCAGGCAGGCAGGCAGGCAGGCAGTCATACTGTAACATGCACCATGCTCACTTACTTCCATGTTACTGGCAGGCAGGCAGGCAGGCAGGCAGGCAGTCATACTGTAACATGCACCATGCTCACTTACTTCCATGTTACTGGCAGGCAGGCAGGCAGGCAGGCAGGCAGGCAGTCATACTGTAACATGCACCATGCTCACTTACTTCCATGTTACTGGCAGGGACCTGGAGAACAACAGGATACGCAGGGTCAGAAGTCGTTTCATCAACATCACAGCTGAACAACTGTGAGTAACACTCATCTGTATCCTCATACTCATCTTATACTCGTTCCCTTAATTTCTGTTCACTCATTATTTACACTTATTTCTGCTTATCTCCTTGTCCAAAATAAATAAAAAAGTATAAATATGCTAACTCTGTTTATCACTATTATTAATTTTGTCTAATGATTGTTCATTTGAGAGGAAATCAGTTTTTATTTTTTATATTTCTTTAATGAAAGAAGGAGGGGGAGGGGAGGGAGGGGGGGAGGGGGAGGGGAGCTTGAGGCTCTGTTATTCCTGATTCATATAACTGCAGCTACCCTTCCCTTCCTCGAGTTACCCTTCCCTTCCTCGAGTTACCCTTCCCTTCCTCGAGTTACCCTTCCCTTCCTCGAGTTACCCTTCCCTTCCTCGAGTTACCCTTCCCTTCCTCGAGTTACCCTTCCCTTCCTCGAGTTACCCTTCCCTTCCTCGAGTTACCCTTCCCTTCCTCGAGTTACCCTTCCCTTCCTCGAGTTACCCTTCCCTTCCTCGAGTTACCCTTCTCTTCCTCGAGTTACCCTTCACTAGTAATTCCCTCATCAAGATCATTGATATATATTATAAACAACAACGGGCCCAAGACTGATCCCTGTGGAACGCCACTTGTTATAGATCCCCACTCGGATTTAACCCCATTTATGGACACTCTCTGCTTCCTGTCAGTGAGCCATGACCGATCCACGAGAGCACTTTTCCCCCAATGCCATGAGCTGCCACTTTCTTTAACAGAGTTACCCTTACTAAAATCTAAGTAAATAATATCAAATTCTTTATTGTGGTCAACAGCCTCAAAAGCTTTACTGAAGAAAGTTAATAAATTAGTTAGACCTCTTGTGAATCCATGCTGAGTATCATTAATCAAGCTATGCTTATCGAGATTATAATCCCTATAATTGACTCCTACAATTGAGGTCAGGCTCGAGTTACCCTTCCCTTCCTCGAGTTACCCTTCCCTTCCTCGAGTTACCCTTCTATCCTTCCTCATAATTTATCTTCTTCTAGCCCACTGTAAAAATTAATTACTGGAATATTGTTAGTGTCTTCCTGTGTAAAAACTGAGAGAAAATAATTATTTAAAATCAAGCACATTTCATTCTCTTTGAGTTACCCTTCCCTTCCTCGAGTTACCCTTCCCTTCCTCGAGTTACCCTTCCCTTCAGAAAACTGTCTCTCTCTTCGTTACCCCAGTCAACAGATGATAAGTGTTCTCTAAGCCCATCGTAATCTGCTAAGCGAGCTAGCACCCAGTTCCTCGAGTTACCCTTTCCTTCCTCGAGTTACCCTAGTTACCTTCTTCCCGAGTTACCCTCGAGTTACTCCTTCCCGAGTTACCCTCGAGTTACCCTTCCCTTCCTCGAGTTACCCTTCCCTTCCTCGAGTTACCCTTCCCTTCCTCGAGTTACCCTTCCCTTCCTCGAGTTACCCTTCCCTTCCTCGAGTTACCCTTCCCTTCCTCGAGTTACCCTTCCCTTCCTCGAGTTACCCTTCTCTTCCATGCACTATTCCTTTTGCATGCATGTACGTAGGTAGAATAGGCTGAGCTTATAAGATTCCTGGGGTACCTTTCTCGGATCTTTTAGGTAGAAGAGGCTGGGCTTATAGGATACCGGGGATAACTTTCTAGGATCTAGTTATGAAGATAGAAAGCTCATTGATACTCACAAAGCAGATAAAAGGACACTTAGGGCATCTGTATCTTAAAGGTTTGTGTCCCGGAAGCTTGTTTATTAAAATGAACAAGTTGCCAGCACCGTATTGTATCCAGTAAACGTATATGTATCTTGTCACCTACATCTAGTTATGTACTATGTATCTTGTCATCTACATCTAGTTATGTACTATGTATCTTGTCATCTACATCTAGTTATGTACTATGTATCTTGTCATCTACATCTAGTTATGTACTATGTATCTTGTCATCTACATCTAGTTATGTACTATGTATCTTGTCACCTACATCTAGTTATGTACTATGTATCTTGTCATCTACATCTAGTTATGTACTATGTATCTTGTCACCTACATCTAGTTATGTACTATGTATCTTGTCACCTACATCTAGTTATGTACTATGTATCTTGTCATCTACATCTAGTTATGTACTATGTATCTTGTCATCTACATCTAGTTATGTACTATGTATCTTGTCATCTACATCTAGTTATGTACTATGTATCTTGTCATCTACATCTAGTTATGTACTATGTATCTTGTCATCTACATCTAGTTATGTACTATGTATCTTGTCATCTACATCTAGTTATGTACTATGTATCTTGTCATCTACATCTAGTTATGTACTATGTATCTTGTCATCTACATCTAGTTATGTACTATGTATCTTGTCATCTACATCTAGTTATGTACTATGTATCTTGTCATCTACATCTAGTTATGTACATTTAGAACATTAATATTCTAGTGACTAGTGGTGTGGTGTCTTCCACAGATTGCTAGATAATAACGTGATCAACACAGTGGAGGAGAGAGCCTTCCAGGGCTCACAGATCGGCAAGTTGTGAGTAACATCATTGTTGGCTGCCACTCTTAATTATTATATACCTCACATCAATATTTAATCTCTTACACTTATAGGTATTATTAATATTAACTGGTATGAGTAAAAGCAATTGAAGAATTTTCCAAGTATTTTCACTTATACAGTTTGCACTTTTCCTCATAATTCTTTGCGCTCATATACTTGAATATAAGTTAAAGCGGCTTTATTTACCTTTATATTAAAGAGTCATGCTGAGTAGACTGAGATATGTTATTATTTATGAGTCAGCAGAGACACTGTCATATACGGTGACTCTTGTTGGCTCTTGTTGGCTCGTGTTGGCTCTTGTTGGCTCTTGTTGGCTCTTGTTCCATCAACATAGTTAAGGTTTATAATGACACATTTTAACCTTTGTACAGAAATACAACATTGTTTTTTATCTTTCATTAACAGTTCTGAGAAACTTTTACATGGAACTTGAACACAAGTGGAAAGTGACAATAATTCTTAAACAAAATGAACTTTCAGATGTCACGTTAATGTTTGAATTATTTTTCAAATAATAATACTTAAGTAACTACTGGAACACTTATCATTATTCTCCCACCATTAGTAATACATAAGTAACTACTGGAACACTTATCATTATTCTCCCACCAATAATAATACATAAGTAACTACTGGAACACTTATCATTATTCTACCACCAATAATAACACTTAAGTAACTACTGGAACACTTGTATAAGTAACTACTGGAACACTTATCATTATTCTCCCACCAATAATAATACTTAAGTAACTACTGGAACACTTATCATTATTCTCCCACCAATAATAATACTTAAGTAACTACTGGAACACTTATCATTATTCTCCCACCATTAGTAATACATAAGTAACTACTGGAACACTTATCATTATTCTACCACCAATAATAATACTTAAGTAACTACTGGAACACTTATCATTATTCTCCCACCATTAGTAATACATAAGTAACTACTGGAACACTTATCATTATTCTACCACCAATAATAATACTTAAGTAACTACTGGAACACTTGTATAAGTAACTACTGGAACACTTGTATAAGTAACTACTGGAACACTTGTATAAGTAACTACTGGAACACTTGTTTAAGTAACTACTGGAACACTTGTATAAGTAACTACTGGAACACTTGTATAAGTAACTACTAAAACACTTATAAGCCTCAAACTAATTTTTATTAAAATTCTTCAGTGAATTTCTTATCACAAAATTTTAAGCTTTCTGCTTATACTTGACAAGGGAAGAACAGCACTTCACTACTATGGTACAGCTGAGGAAGTTAGCTGAGGAAGTTAGCTGAGGAAGTTAGCTGAGGAAGTTAGCTGAGGAAGTTAGCTGAGGAAGTTAGCTGAGGAAGTTAGCTGAGGAAGCTAGCTGAGGAAGTTAGCTGAGGAAGTTAGCTGAGGAAGTTAACTGAGGAAGCTAGCTGAGGAAGCTAGCTGAGGAAGTTAGCTGAGGAAGTTAGATGAGGAAGTTAGCTGAGGAAGTTAGCTGAGAAAGTTAGCTGAGGAAGCTAGCTGAGGAAGTTAGCTGAAGAAATTAACTGAGGAATTTAGATGAGGAAGCTAGCTGAGGAAGTTAGCTGAGGAAGTTAGCTGAGGAAGTTAACCGAGGAAGTTAGCTGAGGAAGCTAGCTGAGGAAGTTAGATGAGGAAGTTAGATGAGGAAGCTAGCTGAGGAAGTTAGCTGAGGAAGCTAGCTGAGGAAGTTAGCTGAGGAAGTTAGCTGAGGAAGTTAGATGAGGAAGCTAGCTGAGGAAGTTAGCTGAGAAAGTTAGCTGAGGAAGCTAGCTGAGGAAGTTAGCTGAGGAAGTTAGCTGAGGAAGTTAGCTGAGAAAGTTAGCTGAGGAAGCTAGCTGAGGAAGTTAGCTGAGGAAGTTAGATGAGGAAGCTAGCTGAGGAAGTTAGCTGAGAAAGTTAGCTGAGGAAGCTAGTTGAGGAAGTTAGCTGAGGAAGTTAGCTGAGGAAGTTAGATGAGGAAGCTAGCTGAGGAAGTTAGCTGAGAAAGTTAGCTGAGGAAGCTAGCTGAGGAAGTTAGCTGAGGAAGTTAGCTGAGGAAGTTAGCTGAGGAAGCTAGCTGAGGAAGTTAGCTGAGGAAGTTAGCTGAGGAAGTTAGCTGAGGAAGTTAGCTGAGGAAGTTAGCTGAGGAAGTTGGTATGTGCACCCTGGCTGGCTGAGGTAGTATGTGCACCCTGGCTGGCTGAGGTAGCATGTGCACCCTGGCTGGCTGAGGTAGTATGTGCACCCTGGCTGGCTGAGGTAGCATGTGTACCCTGGCTGGCTGAGGTAGTATGTGCACTCTGGCTGGCTGAGGTAGTATGTGCACCCTGGCTGGCTGAGGTAGTATGTGCACCCTGGCTGGCTGAGGTAGCGTGTGCACCCTGGCTGGCTGAGGTAGCATGTGCACCCTGGCTGGCTGAGGTAGCATGTGCACCCTGGCTAGCTGAGGTAGCATGTGCACCCTGGCTGGCTGAGGTAGCATGTGCACCCTGGCTGGCTGAAGTAGCATGTGCACCCTGGTTGGCTGAGGTAGCATGTGCACCCTGGCTGACTGAGGTAGTATGTGCACCCTGGCTAGCTGCGGTAGCATGTGCACCCTAGGTAACTGAGGTAACATGTGCACCCTGGCTAGCTGAGGTAGCATATGCACCCTAGCTAGCTGAGGTAGCATGTGCACCCTGGCTGGCTGAGGTAGCATGTGCACCCTGGCTCGCTGAGGTAGCATGTGCACCCTAGCTAACTGAGGTAGCATGTGCACCCTGGCTAGCTGAGGTAGCATGTGCACCCTAGGTAACTGAGGTAGCATGTGCACCCTGGCTGGCTGAGGTAGCATGTGCACCCTGGCTAGCTGAGGTAGCATGTGCACCCTGGCTAGCTGAGGTAGCATGTGCACCCTGGCTGGCTGAGGTAGCATGTGCACCCTAGCTAGCTGAGGTAGCATGTGTACCTTGGCTAGCTGAGGTAACATGTGCACCCTGGCTGGCTGAGGTAGCATGTGCACCTTGGCTGGCTGAAGCAGCATGTGTACCTTGGCTAGCTGAGGTAGCATGTTCACCCTAAGTAGTTGAGGTAGTATGTGCACCCTAGCTGGCTGAGGATGTGGGTCAAACTAGAGATAAAAGCTTAAGCTTGAAGCCTGCTCCTTCGAGCTGGGGATTACTGCATTGTGAGCTTTGGAAATAAGACCCATAGCAGTGACTATTTTAACCTGTCGTGTCTGTCAGTGATTGTTGACATTTGTCATGAATACCAGCCATGGTTTGAACCTATTGTCTTCGCCTTATATAAACTAAAACCACAATATCATCACAAACACCACTAAAACCACAATATCATCACAAACACCACTAAAACCACAATATCATCACAAACACCACTAAAACCACAATATCATCACAAACACCACAATATTTTTGTTGTTAACGTCACAATATTACTACAACCAAAAACTACACTGTGAATGTTATGGTGAGTACCCGAGTACATTATTTCAGGAGCATGAAGGGAAATCCAGGACTGACTGATCTTCACCCTCTGGCCTTCCAAGGCTTGAGAAGCCTTGTCAGCTTGTAAGTAATTATAGTGTTAAGTGTA
>NC_091370.1:19506614-19538228 GCF_038502225.1 Cherax quadricarinatus
GAGATACGGCGAAGTGCTGTAAGCTTCCTGGCTGCCTTGTTTGCAAGATTTACAACATGGTTCTTCATGGTTAGTTTGGAGTCAAATTTCACCCCAAGGATATCAACTTCTTCT
This sequence comes from Cherax quadricarinatus, assembly GCF_038502225.1. Classification (NCBI taxonomy): domain Eukaryota; kingdom Metazoa; phylum Arthropoda; class Malacostraca; order Decapoda; family Parastacidae; genus Cherax; species Cherax quadricarinatus. The sequence goes on from NC_091370.1 coordinate 19,506,729, forward strand.
CCAGGTGCCAACATCGTCCCATTCATCCTTACTACTGCACCAGCATTACCATCATGGTGCCTAGAGACGATCATCATTTGCGTTTTCTCAGGTGCAAATGTTACTTGCCATCTATTTCCCCAAGCTGATATAGCTCTCAGCTGGTGATTGATGTAGCTTAGAGCAGCTGGCATTTCTTCTCTTGGATAAGTGAATGTCAGTGTACAGTCGTCTGCATATGCATGTGATTCTGGGATGAGATGAAGAAGGTCGTTGAAGTAGACATTCCATAACAGTGGACCCAGCACACTTCCTTGTGGAACGCTTGCCCCAATAGGATGCCTTGCTGATTCCGTTCCATTGAGGACTACACTTAGAGATCTACCATGAAGGTAATCACTGAGGAGACATAGCGTAGAGCCTGCAATTCCCAGTGCTTGAAGTTTTGCTAAGAGGCCCTGGTGCCACACCCGGTCGAAAGCACCAGCAATGTCCAGTGCTACCACACAGCTGACTTTGGATTCATCCAGTGACTGGTGCCACTTAGTGGAGAGGTTTAACAACAGATCAGCAGCAGAGTAACCTTTCCTGAAGCCATATTGACGATCACAAAGTAGTGAGTGGTAGTCAAAAAAATCTGTCATTTGTCTTGAGATTATTGTCTCAAGGATCTTACCAGTGATTGACAGGAGTGACACTGGTCTGTAGTTGCTGATTTCTGCTCTGCTCTTCTTTTTGTGAACAGGGACTACATTTGCCTCTTTCCATGGAGAGGGCCATTTGCACTGTACTAGGCAGTGCTGAAAGATGCGAGTTAGAGGTGCTGCTAGCTCGTCTGCACATCTTCTCAACAATCTTGGGCTAAACTTGTCTGGGCCCACAGCCTTTTCCTGGTCAAGTGATTTAAGAAGGAAATGCACCTCCTCCTGCCTTATTGTCACCACTGACAGTTTTGACACAGTTCTTGCAGCTAGCCAAGGAGGGTCCCTTGCTAGATCAGGAACTTGCATTTTGGTAGCAAAGTGTTCAGCAAAGAGGTCCGCCTTCTCTTGACTACTAGTAGAGGTGGTCCCATCCTGTCGATTTAGAGGTGGAATAAGTTCATCAGGCAGATAACCTTGTCTGTCCTTGACCAGGGACCACCAGGTTTTGGAGCCTACCCTACCTGATGCTAACTTTCTTTTAGTGTCCACCTCCCATTTAGCAATGGCCCACTTTTGAACATCACCCATATGCCTACAGGCTTGCATGTGCAAGTTCCTGTTATAGGTGGTAGGATGTCTCTTATACCTTCGCCATGCTTTGTACTTAGCAGTAGCAGCCTCTCTACAACGAAAGCCAAACCAAGGCTGATCTGTAGGCTTTGTCACATATTGCCGGTGAGGAATGTGTTCTTGTTGCAGATTAAGGATGTGTCCAGTGAAGGCTTTCACTTGGTTGTCAACATCCCCCTGGAGAAGAGCATTCCAGTCGGTGGTGGCGAGCTCAGAGCAAAGGGCTGGCCAATTACCTCTTTCCCATAGCCAGGTTGTGCGTGTGGACTCCTCACCTCGTTCTGTTGGGATCTTAAGTGTGGTAAAAACAGCCTTGTGGTCAGACGATCCAACGTAGCTGAGGGGTTGACAAGTGACTATGCCTTCTGCCAGATCACTCACTACTGGGTCAAGGGAGGAGCCAGAGATATGAGTAGGGAAATCAACAAAGTTTCTCATGTCAAACACTGCAAGAAGGTCATCAAAGTCCCTCTGTATAAGGTGCTGGTTGAGGTCACCAACAATTATAATATGTTGACAGTTGTGTTGTAGCAGAAGGGAGTCAATATTTTCCATTAGGAAGTTGATAGGGTCTGCATGTTGCCACTGAGGTCTGTACATTGCACATGCTAGTACAGAGGTACTAGTGTTTATACAGAGCTTGAAGAACATCATTTCAAGATGTGTAGGGGTGGCAACATCTATGTGCTGGGCATGAACACTTTTAGAGAAGCACACAGCAACACCACCTCCTTGCCCTTGCCTGTCTCTTCTCATCCATGAGGTGTAGCCAGCAATTCTTGCAAAATTTTCTGGAGTCCTGTCATCCAAAAATGTTTCAACAACAGCTATCATGTCTGGACGTCGAGTGTTCACAAAGCTATGTGTGAGCTCTCCAACATTAGTAATGAAACCTCTAATGTTGGCCAACAGGATGCTGATAGACTGGCTCCTCATGATGAAGTGGTCAGCTTGAGGTGGTGGGTGTGTAGGGAATGTAAGGTGCCTGCCCTTGAGAGAGGTAGGGTACTGAGGCAGCTGCAGGGATGTAGGTCTGTGGTCTTGTATAAGGCCCAATCCCACCTCTCTCTCTCTCTCTCTCTCTCTCTCTCTCTCTCTCTTCCTCTCTCTTTTTTTTTTATACACAGGGTTTGACAAGGTTAAGGGTCCCTAGCTTTATTGACAAGCTATTTACAGGTTAAGGATTCCTAACTTTATTGGCAAGCTAAGAGCTGTTACCTACATCAGCTCATTTGAAAGCATTTTTTATTGTTATGAGACATACAAGTAGGGAACAGGATGAAGTTGGAGCCATCTGTGGGCCAGCATTTTCATTTGATCAACTGACGTTATCTCGTTGACATCATTATGCTGTACGAATGTGTTCCATACTCGAGTCATCCTGGGTATGTATGATCTCAGATGGAGTGATGTTCTGGAGAAGGGTACAGCCAGAGTGAAGTTGCTGCTTTCTGCCCGTCTTGTGGCATAAAAGCTTGTTTCACGCTGTCCTCGAAGTGGATCCAAGTGTGGTATTTTGACAATATTGGCCTTGAACATAACAGTAAGGCCACCCACATCCCTCCTATGTTGAAGGCTCTGCTGAAATGACAGATCTATCCAGGATGGGTCCAGGCGAGAGATGAGACGTCTTGCTCTGTTCTCTACTCTGTCAAGCAGTCGCAGATGAGAGGGGGGACAGGCAAACCAAGAAAGTGGAGCATACTCAAGGTGTGAGCGTACTTGTGCCTCGTACAGGATCTTGCAACCCCTACTGTCAAGCAGATGCGAGATACGGCGAAGTGCTGTAAGCTTCCTGGCTGCCTTGTTTGCAAGATTTACAACATGGTTCTTCATGGTTAGTTTGGAGTCAAATTTCACCCCAAGGATATCAACTTCTTCTCCAGGTGCCAACATCCTCCCATTCATCCTTACTACTGCACCAGCATTACCATCATGGTGCCTAGAGACGATCATCATTTGCGTTTTCTCAGGTGCAAATGTTACTTGCCATCTATTTCCCCAAGCTGATATAGCTCTCAGCTGGTGATTGATGTAGCTTAGAGCAGCTGGCATTTCTTCTCTTGGATAAGTGAATGTCAGTGTACAGTCGTCTGCATATGCATGTGATTCTGGGATGAGATGAAGAAGGTCGTTGAAGTAGACATTCCATAACAGTGGACCCAGCACACTCCCTTGTGGAACGCTTTCCCCAATAGGATGCCTTGCTGATTCCGTTCCATTGAGGACTACACTTAGAGATCTACCATGAAGGTAATCACTGAGGAGACATAGCGTAGAGCCTGCAATTCCCAGTGCTTGAAGTTTTGCTAAGAGGCCCTGGTGCCACACCCGGTCGAAAGCGCCAGCAATGTCCAGTGCTACCACACAGCTGACTTTGGATTCATCCAGTGACTGATGCCACTTAGTGGAGAGGTTTAACAACAGATCAGCAGCAGAGTAACCTTTCCTGAAGCCATATTGACGATCACAAAGTAGTGAGTGGTAGTCAAAAAAATCTGTCATTTGTCTTGAGATTATTGTCTCAAGGATCTTACCAGTGATTGACAGGAGTGACACTGGTCTGTAGTTGCTGATTTCTGCTCTGCTCTTCTTTTTGTGAACAGGGACTACATTTGCCTCTTTCCATGGAGAGGGCCATTTACACTGTACTAGGCAGTGCTGAAAGATGCGAGTTAGAGGTGCTGCTAGCTGGTCTGCACATCTTCTCAACAATCTTGGGCTCAACTTGTCTGGGCCCACAGCCTTTTCTTGGTCAAGTGATTTAAGAAGGAAATGCACCTCCTCCTGCCTTATTGTCACCCCTGACAGTTTTGACACAGTTTCTTGCAGCTAGCCAAGGAGGGTCCCTTGCTGGATCAGGAACTTGCATTTTGGTAGCAAAGTGTTCAGCAAAGAGGTCCGCTTTCTCTTGACTACTAGTAGAGGTGGTCCCATCCTGTCGATTTAGAGGTGGAATAAGTTCATCAGGCAGATAACCTTGTCTGTCCTTGACCAGGGACCACCAGGTTTTGGAGCCTACCCTACCTGATGCTAACTTTCTTTTAGTGTCCAACTCCCATTTAGCAATGGCCCCACTTTTGAACATCACCCATATGCCTACAGGCTTGCATGTGCAAGTTCCTGTTATAGGTGGTAGGATGTCTCTTATACCTTCGCCATGCTTTGTACTTAGCAGTAGCAGCCTCTCTACAACGAAAGCCAAACCAAGGCTGATCTGTAGGCTTTGTCACATATTGCCGGTGAGGAATGTGTTCTTGTTGCAGATTAAGGATGTGTCCAGTGAAGGCTTTCACTTGGTTGTCAACATCCCCCTGGAGAAGAGCATTCCAGTCGGTGGTGGCGAGCTCAGAGCAAAGGGCTGGCCAATTACCTCTTTCCCATAGCCAGGTTGTGCGTGTGGACTCCTCACCTCGTTCTGTTGGGATCTTAAGTGTGGTAAAAAACAGCCTTGTGGTCAGACGATCCAACGTAGCCGAGGGGTTGACAAGTGACTATGCCTTCTGCCAGATCACTCACTACTGGGTCAAGGGAGGAGCCAGAGATATGAGTAGGGAAATCAACAAAGTTTCTCATGTCAAACACTGCAAGAAGGTCATCAAAGTCCCTCTGTATAAGGTGCTGGTTGAGGTCACCAACAATTATAATATGTTGACAGTTGTGTTGTAGCAGAAGGGAGTCAATATTTTCCATTAGGAAGTTGATAGGGTCTGCATGTTGCCACTGAGGTCTGTACATTGCACATGCTAGTACAGAGGTACTAGTGTTTATACAGAGCTTGAAGAACATCATTTCAAGATGTGTAGGGGTGGCAACATCTATGTGCTGGGCATGAACACTTTTAGAGAAGCACACAGCAACACCACCTCCTTGCCCTTGCCTGTCTCTTCTCATCCATGAGGTGTAGCCAGCAATTCTTGCAAAATTTTCTGGAGTCCTGTCATCCAAAAATGTTTCAACAACAGCTATCATGTCGGGACGTCGAGTGTTCACAAAGCTATGTGTGAGCTCTCCAACATTAGTAATGAAACCTCTAATGTTGGCCGACAGGATGCTGATAGACTGGCTCCTCATGATGAAGTGGTCAGCTTGAGGTGGTGGGTGTGTAGGGAATGTAAGGTGCCTGCCCTTGAGAGAGGTAGGGTACTGAGGCAGCTGCAGGGATGTAGGTCTGTGGTTTTGTATAAGGCCCAATCCCACCTGCTGGGCTGGGATAGGAGTAGCTAAGTGGGTGACGTGTGAGAGTGTTTACCAATTCAGAGATCCTGCTGGTTTGTTCTGAGAACAGGTCTCTAAACAGGTGGCCCTGTCTGTCAAGTTCCTTTTTCTTCCGACACTGGGCCTCCTTATGTCCTTTCTTGTAGCAGTAGTTACACCTGGTATCTCGCAGGCAGTTGTTGGCAGAGTGCCCCTTCCGGTGACAGCGAGAGCACAGCCTAGGTGCCTGGGAGGGTGGACTAGGATTTGTTGTACCTCCTGTGTTTCGCAGATTTGTCCTCGGATTCTGCCGCTGGAACTGTGTTAGTGGAGGGTGAGACGGCTGTAGATGTCTTCCTCCACCACGTCCTCCTCCACGTCCTCTACCCCGCCCTCTTCCAGTTCTGACAGATGTGTCCCTGCTGTTCGGACTTCGGCGCAGTAGGTGATCAGGTGCAGTGATAGTTCCCTGATCACTAACTGCACCGTTCTCTGGTGGAGAAACTCCTGGCTCAGAGCTTGCTGTCGAAGCCCTACTACCAGATTCTAGAATAGTATCGGCAGGTGTGCTGACAGGTGTAGGATCAGAGATGGTATGTGCACTGTCAAGTAGACTGGCAGTGGCTGAAGCAGAGATGTCAGGTGTAGGAGAATTAACAGATCCAAGGTTTCCCACGTTGCTGGGAAGAGGATTTGTTCCCTCTGTGGTGGTCAGAGGAATTGTGTTAGAATTCCCAAAGGTAGTGTTTTGAACTCTGTCAGTCTGTGGGACCTTAGCGATGACAGAATTCCACCAGATGTTTACCCCTGAGTTAAGCTCAGTGTGGGACTTCCAGTCTTTGTCAATAGTGTCACCATCAGCTGAGCAGCTTACGTCACTTGATGTAGGCTTGCACTGGCCTTCTACAATAGCTTGTAGGTTATCTAATGATTTGAGGAGCTCGTGAAGTGCTTCCCTGTGATGGATTATCTTAGCTGCAACTTTACAACACAGCCCAAGAGGGCAGTCTTGATCTTTGGACAGGAGTCCCTGAGGTAGGACTTCTGAACCTTCCTCCTGTAGCTCCAGGCTTGTATCCACATATACCACAGGATTATGGATATCCTTAAATTTTCTGAAACTTTCAACCTGTCTGCAACAAAATTCTTCTTCTGGAGTGCAATCTGTGTGGCAGTAGTTGGAACAAGTAGGCTCCTTACATTTAAGAAGATCTTTGTCCCTTGTGGTATACCCACAAACACTGCAGTATCTACTGGGACAATAGCCAGATAGCGTAGATAATCTTGCTATTTTGCGGTGTGAAGTCATCCCAGAGGAGGCTTAGGTTTGAAGTTCACAGGAGAGAGAGAGGGTGGGTGGTGATGTCTGGGTGGGGTGGAGTGTGGGTGGGTGGGGGTGTTTATAGCCGGTGGGTAGTGAGGGCGGGCAGCAGTGGCCGCTAGCTGGAAGTGTTGCCTTCTCACTATCACTTAATAAACACTGTTTATGCTATCCACTTTTCCACTAAAGGAAGATGTTACACAAATCACTGTGTTGCATTGTACCAGCCACGTTGTTATAAAGCACCAGATGCTAGTACATAGCACAAAACACATATAATATTAGACGCTCACTTCTCTCTCTTTCTCTTTCTCTCTTTCTCTTTCTCTCTTTCTCTCTTTCTCTCTCTTTCTCTCTCTTTCTCTCTCTCTCTTTCTCTCTCTCTCTCTCTCTCTCTCTCAAGGGCTTCTCCCATATCTCTTTCTTTTATTTAAATTTTTGCTTCGTTTCTCCTCATGGTTTCCTTGCATCTTGTCTTCTCTCCCCTCTTCCTCTTAATAATTTTTACATTACTTTTCCCTCCTCAACTCAGGTCTCGTCTCATGCGCTTCTTTGCTTCAATTATTATCCTTTTTTCCCTCACCTCAAGTTTGTCCTTCCCTACTTTGTAATTTTTGTATTTTTTTCTACATATTGTGTTAATATTTTGACCTGTGTCAGTCATACATTAAATTAGGTCAGTGAGAGTATAACTGGTATAATAACTCAGGAAATATATTAGTGTTCACAAGCACAATACCCTGGCAAGTAAGTTACATCTTGATTTGTTTGTGAGGAGCTAAATTCGTCTGAGTTAATATGTGCAGTCAGTGGTACAGGCTCGAGCCACTGTACCGAAATAGGGAGAGACAGGTTATTATTTGTTACAGTATTAGCTCCTTGTTACAGTACTACAGTACTTGCTGCTTGTTATAGTACTTTAGTATCTGTTACATTAACTGTAGCCTTCTAGTGTGGAACTCTTTCAGGGACCTGTCTGAGACAGGTATCCATCACCTGCCGACTGTGGGTCTGGAGGAGGTGGAGAACCTGCAACTGGAAGGCACCTACAACCTCAAGGTCTTCCCTTCAGTTTACTCCTTCAAGAGTATCGTTAAGGCCCAACTCACCTACCACTACCACTGTTGTGCCTTCAAGTTCCCCAGACTCCACGACCCAGCTGAACACAAGAAGCATGAGGTGAAATAGAGCTTACAATCTCTACCAGCCACTCCAAGTTACTAGCTCAGTTACCAGTCATTAAATAGATCAGACAAGACACTCCAGCCCCCGTTACTGAGGTCCAAGATACTGTCACAATGAAGCTGGTTTGTTTTGGTAACTCAAATAAATGGTGGTTCATGCTGGTTTATGTTGCAACCTCCTAATCAAAGTCAGTATTTCATTGTTATTAAAACTTACAAGACCCTAAAACAGTGATTATCCGACTGTGTATTGTAGACTATGCCGGGTGAGTGTCTCTTGTGTTCTCGCTTCCAAATTTGTTGTGCTCGATGATATACTTTATTTATTGACATGTGGTATGTTTTATTTGTTTAGTTTTTAACTAACAGATGACTAATTAACCAAGTTAAACCTAGTTTAACCTAATTCCAGAAATTTTCCGAATGTAATATGTGAAAAATAGATTTATATTGATATTTAAGATGATTAACATGTTTACACGCTTTTTTATACTAATATATAGGTGGTTTATATGTCGGTTTGTGCTGATTTTTTTAATGTTTAATTCGTTTTAAATCTTTGATTTAGAAGATAAGGTTTGCACTGAAATGTTGAGTGAGAAACATCTTGAAAGAGCATTATTTTCTAAAATGAAATAATTAACGCAGCGTATATTTTATTCCCCATAAGATCTTAAAGGATACTAATAATGTCAATATCTTCCGTCACAGGAATCTGTGAGACGCATGGAGAAGGAACACTGTAGTGAGGTAACCTTGCCTGCGGCCCTGGCTACCGCCTCCTTGGTAGGTCTGGGCAGGAGGAGACGCAAGGTATCATCCTGGGCCACACAGCGAGACAACGATACCCCACACGGGCATAAAAGAGATAATTTTGTCTCTGTTGGTCAGGGTATGCTACACACCACTTTGAATGTTAACTCTGATTTACATGCGATCTATTACAATTCTCTTCCCCGCTCATACCTCCGTCAGGATCATTCAACCTCTTCCCAGACTTCAACTGCCACCGAGCAACAAGACAAAAGTAACCAGGACCCACTTACATCAAACGGTACTAACCAGTCGAAACTTGTGTTAGGAGAACAAACAGTGATGATAACTAAACTAAAGGAACCAGAGGTAAAGCCTCTGAGCCAAGCCAGAAGACATATAAAAGGAAGCGGACCACACAGTAAACCAAATTTCTTCCAATACGGTTTGAAAGAAATGATTAGTGTTGTAGACACCGCTGGGTCGGACACGTCTAGTGGAGCTGGGCAGCCGAATCACAGAAAAACTAATCACATCACCATGACACCTAGAACTTTTAGTGGCAACTTAGAAGGAACGAATTCTCGTTTTGTACGATATCGAAAACGGAGATTTGCTTCTACAGAAAGTCCTTCTATTGAACTTAAAAAATCATCAGTTGTCGAAAATACCGAGTATGGATTTGATGCAGACAATGCTGTTGGTTTCTCTGATATGGGCAGGGGAGTGACAAATGATTTCGGCTTCACTGGTCACTATAGTTTTAATATCAACGATGGAATCGGTGGCCAGGAACCTGATTCAGAAAGTGGAGGTATGGATGGCTTCAGAGTACGAGGAGGTCGTGAACGCTTGGAAGAGTCCGACTCACTAGCCTGTGTTAATGGCATTTGTCCTAACACTCCTGGATACTCACATGATAGAACAATTTATTCTTTTAATTCCCCCCATCCATTTGATGCCAACAGTCATTCTGACAGTGAGGGATCTTTTGACCCCCACCTTGCATTTGACCCTCACCCTTCCTTTGAATCCCACCCTCCCTACGATCACCACTCTCTCTACGATCACCACGCTTCCAGCGAACACCACCCTCCCTATGATCACCGCTCTCCCTACAGTCACCGTCCTCCCTACGATCTCAAACATCCTTCAGAAACAGTGGGAAGATTTCATACTGATAATGGATTTGAGCCATTGGCTGAAACACCTGCAGTGATCATGGCTGGAGAACACGAATCCTTCCACCCTAAAGTTACTATCAGGTAAGAACCAATCGTTTTCTCTTAATTTTGCTATGAGCCTAGTTGAATATGGTGCTTAGTAGCTAGTTAATGTCCTGTGGTATTTCACCTACATGATGGTTATTGAGTCCTGTGCAAGGATTGATTGTTCCGATATCCCTAATTGTTTGATTTTTACGTTAAGTATGGCTCCAGTATTGCTTGAGATGAACGTGCACGCATCTGTAGCATTCCTTGTATGGGATATAATAAATTTTATGTTGACGAAACACCCTAAGATATTCTAAAAACACATCCCACACTAACAACACATGTGACCCACCACAACATGTTTGTGTCATGACTAGGACCACAGCCAATGTAAGTCAATAAGACAGAACATACATACTTAAGAGGCACTAGTGTAGAATACCTCTTATTTTAGAGTTTCCTCTGGAATGTTTATATTCCGCTTTTGTTGGCGTTCCTTGAAGGGGGCAGGAAGCTCATACTTACCTGGCCAAGGATTTCTCTATTTAAACTGAGGGATTATGAATTTTTGAATGGGTGTGTACCTAATTCTTATAAGTCTTTAAGACAGATTCTGATATAGTGCTGCTCCGAATTTCGGGGGCTGAGAATTAAAGCAATAGAGCGTATAATTCTTTAAAATAAAATTCGTTTGGATTAACCTCCATAAGATGATGGTTAACTAAGACAGGCTGCCAAGGAGAAAACTACAAAGTCAAGGCTTCATGGCCACAAAGATGAAAATTAATTAAAGTTGGAGAAGGCGAACATATTTTTATTATTCCTTTTCCTGGACTGCCAGCAATGTGGCTTTCAACTTTGGCAAATTCTCGCCAGGGATGACTGGAATACTAGTCAGCATTCTCAGTGCCTGGGGCTTACTGGAGGATAGTTGCAACAATTCCCAGTGTTGGGTGATTACTGGAGGATAGTAATTGTAGCGCAAAATACTATTAGTCTATCGCCCTGTTATGATGTATACGGTTTTAGGGCTTACATTTGAATGTAATAGTAATAATAATAATAATAACAATAATAATAATAAAACTAATAATAATAATAATAGGGAAGATGAGAGGAAGGAGGGATAGGAGTCATGCCAGGAAGGGTTAAATGTTTAATCTTAGCGTGTTAGATCGGAGTGAGTGGAGGCAAGCGATTTTTATGGCTTGGGTGTTGTTGGAGTATGAGCAAGGTAACGTTTATAAAAGGAGCAGGGTTAACTCCCAACATATATACACTTAGAGCAAAGGTTCTTACCCGGGGGTATCCCCAGGTAAGAACCTTTGGGACCAAATAATGAGCTATGGGGCTCGAGTTCTGAACAGTTTAAAAAAAAGTGGTTAGATTAGAATAAACTATCAGCTATTATGTTGCTAGCTATCCATATGTAAAGTAAAACCAAGCTATTGACATTATTTGAAGTCATACTGGTACCTAATAGGACTGGTGATAAACATAAGAATGGAGGAACACTGCAGCAGGCCTACTGGCCCATACAAGGAGGATTCTTATCAAAACTAACCATTTCTAGCTACGTATTTGTCCAACCTTTTCTCAGAGCTTCCCAATAATTTGCTACAGTACCTCAAGTACTAATCATACTCAGCCCTTTTCACTCATGAACATCAAAATGGTATACAATACCGACAGGTTGGTAGGTAAGACACATAGGCAACATTTAGGCAACTTTATTCCGAAACGTTTCGCCTACACAGTAGGCTTCTTCAGCCGAATACAGAAATTAGGCAGGAACAGTAAAGATGTGAAGACGATGTAATCAGTCCATCACCCTTGATGTCGTAGGATTTGAGGTTGTCAGTCCCTCAGCCTGGAGAAGTTCTGTTCCATAGTCAGGAACTATCTGAAGATCAAGCGACAGTGATGAATGGTTTTGAAAACCGACAAGTTGAAGAATTGAGACACTTATGCAACACATGGGAATCTTTACTGAAGAAACGTTTCGCCACACAGTGGCTTCATCAGTCCAATACAAAGTAGAAATGGGTAAGGAGAGGAGAAGTTCGAGGTAATCAGTCCCTCAACCTGGAAACGATGTGTTCAGTCCACCACTCTTGTAGGAAGTGCAGCATAGGACCAGAGAGGTGACTTATATACTGTGGTGAGATGAGTTGAAGCAGGAAGAGGCGGGATCACAGTGGGACCTGCCACAGTGTAAGTAGGTCGTCGTCCAAAGGTTGGGCAAGCGTTGAAGTGGCAGGTCCCACTGTGATCCCGCCTCCTCCTGCTTCAACTCATCTCACCGCAGTATATAAGCCACCTCTCTGGCCCTATGCTGCACTTCCTACAAGAGTGATGGACTGAACACATCGTTTCCAGGTTGAGGGACTGATTACCTCGAACTTCTCCTCTCCTTACCCATTTCTACTTTGTATTGGACTGATGAAGCCACTGTGTGGCGAAACGTTTCTTCAATAAAGATTCCCATGTGTTGCATAAGTGTCTCAATTCTTCAAGCGACAGTGCGGAGACTTAAATGCTGTCGGAAGGAGAAGTGCAGAGTAGTAGTAGTAGTGAGAATGTAGCCACTGAGAGGTCATGTCCCTCTCAGATCCAACAATTCTCACTTGAAAAGGTTGTCCAAGGTGTTTTCTGTACTAAGATGCCATGTGTTGCAGTGTCTGACAAGATGAACATCAAAATGGTATACAATACCGACAGGTTGGTAGGTAAGACACATAGGCAACATTTAGGCAACTTTATTCCGAAACGTTTCGCCTACACAGTAGGCTTCTTCAGTCGAATACAGAAATTAGGCTGCTAGATAAGTACAGGTCAGCTATAGATTTCATTAAGTCTAAGGGAGGGGTCCCAATCATATGTAGCATATTGCCTAGAAGGGGAGTAGGAAATGAATGGTTGTCTAGGGCAATTGGTGTAAATTACTGGCTAGACAGATACTGCAAGGAACTTGCAATCCCATTCATTGACAACTGGAACAACTTTTATGGCAAACATGATATGTATGCAAGGGATGGGGTACATCTCTCTGGGGCAGGGGTGGTAGCACTTGCAAACTCAATTGAGAAGGCCATTGGTGAAATGCCTATGATTTTAAACTGATAGAAGATAGAGGTATGGGTGTGTGTGGGAAACAAGCAGGTTGCAATACTAGGGTTGGAAACAGTAAATGTATAAAAGGCATTCAGCATGAAGTTATAAATAAAGGCAATAGATCAGGTCAGCAAACAAAGGGGGACAGCAGAGGGCAACAAGGGACTAGCTCCCTTAAGGTTTACTATACTAATAGCAGGAGTGTAAGAAATAAGATAGATGAGCTAAGATTAATTGCAAGTGCAGGAAACATAGATATTATTGCTATAACAGAGACCTGGCTCAATCTGAAAGATAGAGAGATGCCCTCTGAATGTCACATGCAAGGCTATAAATTATTCCACACTGACAGGGTCAACAGGAAGGGTGGTGGAGTGGCGATGTACGTCAGAGACAATTTAAATTGTTGTGTTAGACAAGATATAAAATTAGAAGCGTCGGACACTGAATCTGTTTGGTTACAGCTTCTCGAGGGCCGAGAAAAACTAATTTTGGGTGTGATTTACAGGGCCCCAAATCTTGATAGGGAGTGCAGTAAACTTCTATGGGACGAAATTCGTAAGGCATCTACATACGAAAATGTTGTGCTAATGGGAGATTTCAACTATAGACAGATTGACTGGAGCAATTTGACAGGAAAATTAGAGTCAGGTGACTTTCTTGATATGATCCAGGATTGTTTTTTAAAACAGTTTGTGATAGAGCCAACTAGGGGAAATAACCTCCTTGACTTGGTTCTTGCCAGTAGGGAAACACTAATTAATAATCTTGAGGTTAATGATGAGCTTGGGGAAAGTGATCACAAATCACTCAGTTTTAATATATCATGGAATTCCCCTAATAATGGCAATCAAGTCTCCGTCCGTGACTTTCGCTTGGCTGATTTCATAAGACTGAAAAATTACTTAGGTGGGCTGAACTGGAATGACCTGACTAAGGGTCAGGTAGGTGGTGATGGTTGCCGATATGACGCTTTCCAGGGCATAGTTCTAGCTGCTCAGTCAAATCATGTTCCAAATAGGGAAATCAGATCAAACAAAAATGATCCTAAATGGATGAACAATAGATTAAAATATCTGATTGGTCAAAAGAGAGGCATATATAGGCAAATCAAAAGAGGAGAGGGGCAATTAAGAAATCAATATATTCAGTTAAAGAGAGAAATAAAAAAGGGAATTAGAAAAGCAAAAAGAGATTATGAGGTTAAAGTTGCAAGAGAATCGAAGACTAACCCTAAAGGATTCCTTCAGGTATACAGAAGTAAGATCAGGGACAAGATAGGCCCACTCAAAAGTTCCTCGGGTCAGCTCACTGACAGTGATAAGGAAATGTGTAGAATTTTTAACACATACTTCCTCTCAGTTTTTACACAGGAGGATACCAGCAATATTCCAGAAATGATAAATTATGTAGAACAGGACGATAATAAACTGTGCACGATTAGGGTCACAAGTGACATGGTCCTTAGGCAAATAGATAAAACCTAACAAATCCCCAGGCCCTGATGAACTGTATGCAAGGGTTCTAAAGGAATGTAAAGAGGAGCTTAGCAAACCTTTGGCTAATCATTTCAACATATCACTACAAACTGGCATGGTACCAGATAAGTGAAAAATAGCAAATGTGATACCTATTTTCAAAGCAGGTGACAGGTCCTTAGCTTCGAACTATAGACCAATAAGCCTAACCTCCATAGTGGGAAAATTTATGGAGTCAATAATTGCCGAGGCAGTTTGTAGCCACCTTGAAAAGCATAAATTAATCAACGAATCTCAGCATGGTTTTACAAAGGGGCGTTCCTGCCTTACGAATTTATTAACTTTTTTCACTAAGGTATTTGAGGAGGTAGATCATGGTAATGAATATGATATTGTGTATATGGACTTCAGTAAGGCTTTTGACAGGGTCCCACATCAGAGACTATTGAGGAAAATTAAGGCACATGGAATAGGAGGAGAAATTTTTTCCTGGATAGAGGCATGGCTGACAAATAGGCAGCAGAGAGTTTGCATAAATGGGGAGAAATCAGAGTGAGGAAGCGTCACGAGCGGTGTTCCACAATCTACATAAACGACATAGATGAGGGCATAAAGAGCGACATCAGAAAGTTTGCCGATGACACCAAAATAGGCCGTCGAATTCATTCTGACGAGGACATTAGAGCACTCCAGGAAGATTTGAATAGACTGATGCAGTGGTCGGAGAAGTGGCAGATGCAGTTTAATATAGACAAATGCAAAGTTCTAAATGTTGGGCAGGACAATAACCATGCCACATATAAACTAAATAATGTAGATCTTAATATTACGGATTGCGAAAAAGATTTAGGAGTTCTGGTTAGCAGTAATCTGAAACCAAGACAACAGTGCATAAGTGTTCGCAATAAAGCTAATAGAATCCTTGGCTTCATATCAAGAAGCATAAATAATAGGAGTCCTCAGGTTGTTCTTCAACTCTATACATCCTTGGTTAGGCCTCATTTAGATTATGCTGCACAGTTTTGGTCACCGTATTACAGAATGGATATAAATGCTCTGGAAAATGTACAAAGGAGGATGACAAAGTTGATCCCATGTATCAGAAACCTTCCCTATGAGGATAGACTAAGGGCCCTGAATCTGCACTCTCTAGAAAGACGTATAATTAGGGGGGATATAATTGAGGTGTATAAATGGAAGACAGGAATAAATAAAGGGGATGTAAATAGTGTGCTGAAAATATCTAGTCTAGACAGGACTCGCAGCAATGGTTTTAAGTTGGAAAAATTCAGATTCAGGAAGGATATAGGAAAGTACTGGTTTGGTAATAGAGTTGTGGATGAGTAGAACAAACTCCCAAGTACAGTGATAGAGGAATTGAGATACTTATGCAACACATGGGAATCTTTATTGAAGAAACGTTTCGCCACACAGTGGCTTCATCAGTCCAATACAAAGTAGAAGTGGGTAAGGAGAGTAGAAGTTTGAGGTAATCAGTCCCTCAACCTGGATTCGATGTGTTCAGTCCATCACTCTTGTAGGAAGTGCAGCATAGGGCCAGAGAGGTGGCTTATATACTGCGGTGAGATGAGTTGAAGCAGGAGGAGGTGGGATCACAGTGGGACCTGCCACTAGTGTAAGTACGTCGTCGTCCAAAGGTTGGGCAAGCGTTGAAGTCTTTGTACCAAGATCCCATGATGTTGCAGTGTCTGACAGATGTGATGAATGGTTTTGAAAACTGACAAGTTGAAGAATTGAGTGATGGACTGAACACATCGAATCCAGGTTGAGGGACTGATTACCTCAAACTTCTACTCTCCTTACCCACTTCTACTTTGTATTGGACTGATGAAGCCACTGTGTGGCGAAACGTTTCTTCAATAAAGATTCCCATGTGTTACATAAGTGTCTCAATTCTTCAACTTGTCGGTTTTCAAAACCATTCATCACATCTGTCAGACACTGCAACATCATGGGATCTTGGTACAAAGACTTCAACGCTTGCCCAACCTTTGGACGACGACCTACTTACACTAGTGGCAGGTCCCGCTGTGATCCCACCTCCTCCTGCTTCAACTCATCTCACCGCAGTATATAAGCCACCTCTCTGGCCCTATGCTGCACTTCCTACAAGAGTGATGGACTGAACACATCGAATCCAGGTTGAGGGACTGATTACCTCAAACTTCTACTCTCCTTACCCACTTCTACTTTGTATTGGACTGATGAAGCCACTGTGTGGCGAAACGTTTCTTCAATAAAGATTCCCATGTGTTGCATAAGTGTCTCAATTCTTCAACTTGTCGGTTTTCAAAACCATTCATCACAGTGATAGAGGCCAGAACGTTGTGTAGCTTTAAAAATGGGTTGGATAAATACATGAGTGGATGTGGGTGGGTGCGAGTTGGACCTGATAGCTTGTGCTACCAGGTCGGTTGCCGTGTTCCTCCCTTAAGTCAATGTGACCTGACCTGACTGGTTGTTAGGTAAGACACATATGCAACAGTTAGGTATCTTTATTTTGAAACGTTTCGCCTACACAGTAGGCTTCTTCAGTCGAGTACAGAAAAGTTGATAGAAGCAGAAGAGACTTGAAGACGATGTAATCAGTCCATCACCCTTAAAGTTTTGAGGTGGTCAGTCCCTCAGTCTGGAGAAGAGCATTGTTCCAAAGTCTGAAACAATATGGAGTTGAAGTGACAGGATGGAGCCTTATATAGCGCCAGGAGGTGAGACGTAGGTCACTAATGTTTGACCTGACTGGGTTGGGTGCATTGGCTTAAGCCGGTAGGAGACTTGGACCTGCCTCGCATGGGCCAGTAGGCCTGCTGCAGTGTTCCTTCGTTCTTATGTTCTTATGTTCTTAATCAGTCCATCACCCTGCCTAATTTCTGTATTCGGCTGAAGAAGCCTACTGTGTAGGCGAAACGTTTCAGAATTAAGTTGCCTAAATGTTGCCTATGTGTCTTACCTTTTCACTCATATTTGTCTAATTTCTGATGATTTATATGGTATGGTGATATGGAAATAAATGGTATAAAATACCGACACAATGGAAACATAAACACATATGCAGTATAATGTGATCCTTTATTGACAACGTTTCGCCCACACAGTGGGCTTTATCAAGTCATAAACAGATCTACCTGAGTGAAAACGAACGAATCCAGGAGTAGTCCGTGAAGAGTGTGGGATCTTGTGACATGGTTGTTAATATCCGTCTCCTTAGTGGGGTACCTTGCTGCCGGTGCAGAATCGTGGCCAGTTTGCAGGCGTTTATGTATCTTACTCTGTCAGCCAAGGAAGGAAGCCGGGCCTCAGATCTGAGACATACTGTGTTGGTCCAGATGGGGGCACCAAGCATAGTTCTTATCGCCTGGTTTTGTACGACCTCCACCCTTTGCCTGCTCTGCGGGAAGAGATGAGCTAAAGCCGGTGCACTGTAGTCAATGAGCGAGCGTATAGCTTGTATATAGTACAAGCGAAGTACATCTTTGCTTGCCCCTGCACGGTGCCTCGTCATGGCTCTCATGGCGTTGAGTCTGAGTAGAGCACGTGACCTGACATACTCGGCCTGTTTCTGAAAGGTCAGCTTTTTATCAATGTAGATTCCCAAGTACAGGTAGGAGCCTGTCCACTCAAGTTCTATATCCTGAATACGTAATCTATTCATAGGATCTGGTCCCTTGAACATCATTGCAAGAGATTTCTCGGCCGAGATCTTGAGGCCTAGTTCCTTGCAAGACTGCGTAATTAGGTCCAAAGCTCTCTGAGCCTGTCGTTCTAAATTGCCTTTCCCATTCACTACTAGTGCAAGATCATCAGCATAGCTGAGGAGCTGTGTACCACTATGAAAGGGAAGGCTCACAAGTTCCTGCATAAGGATGTTAAACAGGGTAGGACTGAGCACACCTCCTTGTGGCGTACCGTTTTCCAGGGTTTTAAAGGAAGAGTAGTGTCCCTGAAAGCTGACACAGGCCTGCCTGCCCCTAAGGTAGGACTCTATCCAGGCCAGGAGGCGTCCTTTGATTCCCTTCCGAGCTAGTATTGCCAGAATTGCTGTGGGGCTGGCTAGCTCAAATGCCTTCTCAAGGTCGAGGTAGACGACGATACTAGGTTTTTTGTTGCTATCAGCAATCTGGCTTAGTAGAGTGAAGGTACGTGAGTATTTATAAGATGAAGTCAGGTGGAGAATGCTGCATGTGACAGTCTACCGAGTAGGGTTATAGAGTCTAATTCCTTGGGTAGCTCGGAAGAGAGATTGGATAAGTATATGAGTAGACCTTCTGCAGTGTTCCTCCATACTTATGTGGGATAGCGTTGAAGAAGTTTCCTGGCAAGTGGTTCAGCTATGTTATAGAAGCCGTTGTTCTGGTTGAAGTTGTTGGATATAAAGATAAGTGATGATTCCAGGATTCTTCGGTATTGAGTGTTGTCTTCTCTAGCGATAAGTTGTTAGGTAAGACACATATGCAACAGTTAGGTATCTTTATTTCGAAACGTTTCGCCTACACAGGCGAAACGTTTGTGACTTGATAAAGCCCACTGTGTGGGCGAAACGTTGTCAATAAAGGATCACATTATACTGCATGTGCTTATATTTCCAGTATGGTGATATATTGGATAATCCATTGGGGGTCTGTAATCGTAAAAAGGCTAAGTACCCCTGAGTCTTAGGGACCTATGACTGACTGTGTTTGTACCCTATGCACTGATGGTGATGCCATATATGTTACATGATGCCTCCTTCCCAGCAGCAAGATGAGAACAGTGTGCGGCGGTAACCTCTCCAAGAACTACCGTGATGTACAGTGCTTACCCGAGCCTGACGCTTTCAACCCCTGTGAGGACATCATGGGTAACCTGGGCCTCAGGCTGGCTGTCTGGCTGGTCGTAATCACTGCTGTCTTTGGTGAGTATAACAAGTTGCTTTTATTACTTTTCCCAGTTAGTGCTTTTTTGTGATAATAATAATAATAATAATAATAATAATAATAATAATAATAATAATAATAATAATAATAATAATAATAAGATTCCTACGGTAGGGTTATTATTGAAATAATTAAGAGGTAAGACAGAATGTAGGATTGTGGATGAGAAAGGAGGATCAGAGTGGGTAGGGGATGTGTAGATCAGGTGTTTATATTGAAGCATATATGTGAACAGTATTTAGATAAAGGTAGTGAAGTTTTTATTGCATTTATGGATTTAGAAAAGGCATATGATAGAGTGGATAGGGGAGCAATGTGACAGATGTTGCAAGTATATGGAATAGGTGGTAAGTTACTAAATGCTGTAAAGAGCTTTTATGAGGATAGTGAGGCTCAGGTTAGGGTGTGTAGAAGAGAGGGAAAATACTTCCCGGTAAAAGTAGGTCTTAGACAGGGATGTGTAATGTCACCATGGTTGTTTAATATATTTATAGATGGGGTTGTAAAAGAAGTAAATGCTAGAGTGTTCGGGAGAGGGGTGGGATTAAATTATGGGGAATCAAATACAAAATGGGAATTGACACAGTTACTTTTTGCTGATGATACTGTGCTTATGGGAGATTCTAAAGAAAAATTGCAAAGGTTAGTGGACGAGTTTGGGAATGTGTGTAAAGGTAGAAAGTTGAAAGTGAACATAGAAAAGAGTAAGGTGATGATGGTATCAAATGATTTAGACAAAGAAAAAATGGATATCATATTGGAGAGGAGGAATATGGAAGAAGTGAATGTTTTCAGATACTTGGGAGTTGACGTGTCAGTGGATGGATTCATGAAGGATGAGGTTAATCATAGAACTGATGAAGGAAAAAAGGTGAGTGGTGCGTTGAGGTATATGTGGAGACAAAGAACGTTATCAATGGAGCCAAAAAAGAGAATGTATGAAAGTATAGTGGTACCAACACTCTTATATGGGTGTGAAGCTTGGGTGGTAAATGCAGCAGCGAGGAGACGGTTGGAGGCAGTGGAGATGTTCTGTCTAAGGGCAATGTGTGGTGTAAATATTATGCAGAAAATTCGGAGTGTGGAAATTAGGAGAAGGTGTGGAGTTAATAAAAGCATTAGTCAGAGGGCTGAAGAAGGGTTGTTGAGGTGGTTTGGTCATTTAGAGAGAATGGATCAAAGTAGAATGACACGGAAAGCGTATAAATCTATAGGGGAAGGGAAGGCGGGGTAGGGGTCGTCCTCAAAAGGGTTGGAGAGAGGGGGTAAAGGAGGTTTTGTGGGCGAGGGGCTTGGACTTCCAGCAAGCGTGCGTGAGTGTGTTAGATAGGAGTGAATGGAGACGAATGGTTTTTGGGACCTGACGAGCTGTTGGAGTGTGAGCAGGGTAATATTTAGTGAAGGGATTCAGGGAAACCGGTTATTTTTATATAGCCGGACTTGAGTTCTGGAAATGGGAAGTACAATGCCTGCACTTTAAAGGAAGGGTTTGGGATATTGGCAGTTTGGAGGGATATGTTGTGTATCTTTATACATATATGCTTCTAAACTGTTGTATGCTGAGCACCTCTGCAAAAACAGTGATTATGTGTGAGTGAGGTGAAAGTGTTGAATGATGATGAAAGTATTTTCTTTTTGGGGATTTTCTTTCTTTTTGGGTCACCCTGCCTCGGTGGGAGACGGCTGACTTGTTGAAAAAAAATAAGAGTCCTTTACCCTCCAAAGGGTTTTTGGTGTTTTGTAGTTTATTGGAGCCAACCTTCCCTTCCTGGGATCAAATCATATTACCTCTTTAACAGATAAATGACCTCTATGGATTTACCACTTCTCTATATCAATAGTTATATATATATATATATATATATATATATATATATATATATATATATATATATATATATATATGTGTGTGTGTGTGTGTGTGTGTGTGTGTGCACTCACCTAATTGTGGTTGCACGTGTCGAGACTCAGCTCCTGGCCCCGTGTGTGTGTGTGTGTGTGTGTGTACGCGTGTGTGTTTGTGTGTGTGTGTGTGTGTGTGTGTGTGTGTGTGTGTGTGTGTGTGTGTGTGTGTGTGTGTGTGTGTGTGTGTATGCTATGTGGCAATGACTTTGGCTGTTCCACCAAGGAGGGACAAGTCACTAGCAACATATGTTATTAGGGCTTTAAATACATTCCCTAAAGACAACAACCTCGTCCGTCTCACCCTAGGACGACAAACACCCGCCGGGCAAATGCCAACAACAGGACACCTGACGCCTCAAAAATCAGAGCCCCAGTTAGCAAAAAAATAGAAGAGGAGCACTGAGGCTTATAACCAGTGAGCATACCATCACTCCTAAGGACGTCAGTACGGCACATGCCCTGAAGAACAAACATCCCCCAGGGCTCCCAGTACCAACATTGACCTCCCTGACATTGCAGCAGGTGAAGAACATTTAACCTTACAGGATGCTGATGTGTATAAAGCTGCTGTGTCATTTCCACAGGGCTCAGCAGGAGGTTTCACCAGTTTAAGGGCACACTTAAAACAAATGTTCAGTCCAGCACTTGGTGATGTTTCAGAGAGGTTGCTGTCTGAACTCACCAAATTTTCCAGCATGTGCCTAGCTGGCAATGTCCCAGAGGCTATTAGACCCCATTTCTTTGGTGCCTCACTGTGTGCCCTCCGGAAAAAGGATGGAGGAATCAGGCCCATTGCAGTGGGCAACACCCTTCGGCGCCTAGTCGCCAAGGCTGCAGTAAGAATGGTGAGTCAAGAGGCTGCCTCAATGTTGAAACCAACTCAGCTTGGTTTTGGTGTTCAACAAGGCTGTAAAGCAGCTGCCCATGCAGCACGAGTATACATCAACAACATGTCCAATGAAAAAGCCTTGATCAAATTGGACTTTGCCAACGCTTTCAACTTAGTCAGAAGGGATGCTGCTCTCCAAGCAGTTTCTAGACACTTCCCTTTCCTTTATCCCTTCATAGAATCGTGTTATAGTGTGACCATGAAATTTACTCGTGTGAGGGTGTGCAACAGGGGGACCCTCTCGCACCCTTCCTATTCTGGCTGGTCATCAACGAAGTCACAGAAGCACTCTCCAGTGAGCTCAATATCTGTTCTTGGATTATGGTACCCTAGCTAGCACTACAGAATCTCTCCTAGAGGACATCAGAAAAATTAAAGACATGGGAGGGAGCCTGGGCCTATCTTTAAACCCCACAAAATGTGAAATAGCTTCTACCAATAGACAGATGATCCAGAATATTAGTGCTGTTTTACCAGGAGCACGAGCCATTGATCCAGCCAACAGCACTCTCCTTGGTGCTCCTCTTGGGTCCAATGCCATCGATCTGATCCTAGAAAAAGAAATCTCAGACTTCAGGACGATGGAAGGCAGGATGAAAGACATCGATACACATGATGCCTTCTACCTACTCAGCAGGTACCTGTGAATCCTAAAACTTACCTACTTCCTGAGATGCTCCCCAGCCTTCGGCAGTCTGAAACTCAAGGAATCTGACTCTCTCCTTAAGACCATGCTAGAGAGTGTAGTGTATCTTTCCCTCGAAGATGGACAGTGGTTGCAAGTCTCACTTCCAGTCAGGCTTTGGGGGCTGGGAGTACACAAATCATCCCAGATTGCCCTATCAGCTTTCCTATCCTCTTCCATAGCATCAAATGAGTTAATAAAACAAATTCTTCAGGTAGCCTCAGTGACTCACCAGGAATACAGGACCTTAGCTATGCCAGTGCCATCACTGAATGGGAGACTCTTGCTACTCCAGCACCAAAACCTAGTGCAGCACTGGTCTACAAACAGTCAAGTTGAGATGGCCCCATTGCTGAAAAGGTGCTTGCTAACATGCTTAGGGTTGTAACATCAGACAGGGAGACTGCCGGTCTCCAAGCTGTGAGTGCAGCTCCCTCCAGGGACCTCCTCCAAACAGTTCCCATTTAGGCAATGGGAACACGCCTCGACCCTATGACCCTCTGTATTGCAGTGGCTCTGCGCCTTGCTGCCCCAATTCACACTGAATATACGTGTGTTTGTGGCAATGCGCAAGCCGACCAATATGGTCTACATGGTCTTAACTGTTCCAAAACCAAGGGCTGGCATGCAAGACACAATGAAGTCAACGACATCATAAAGAGAACCCTTGCTACAGCTGGATGCCCAGCCGAGAGAGAGCATCGATCACTAGCAACCAACAATACCCACAACCCAGCAAACCGCCCCGACGGGATCACCATCTATCCTTGGAAGAATGGCAAGCTCTTAGCATGGGACTATACCTGTGTGTCGACGCTGGTTTGACACCTACACCTATCACAGTGTTGGGCGACAGGGAGGAGCTGCTGATCACAAGGAGTACAAGATCGGCAAGTACAGGTGCATAAGCCAGCAGTATCAAATCGTCCCAGTGTGATCAGAGACCTTGGGATCATGGGATAAAATGCCACACGCTTCCTTAAAGAACTGGGTTCCAGACTCATTGACACCACCAGACACCCAAGGGCAGCCACTTTCATGTTCCAGCGCCTCAGAGTGCCTATCCAGAGGGGAAGTGCATGCTGCATACTGGGCTTACGTCCGGCTTCAGAGGAGCTGGAGGACATTCATAATCTGATATATTGTACCAATGTATTCATGTTTGTGTTTTCTGTCAATGTATTCTGTATACGAACGTATAGTTCATATAAGTTCTGTCTATTAATGAAGTTCATATATATATATATATATATATATATATATATATATATATATATATATATATATATATATATATATATATATATATATTAATTTATATAGCTGTGTATGTAGATATGTGTGCTTGTGGTTGACAGGTAACCTGGCAGTGATGGTAGTACTGATGAGCACCAGGTTCAAGATGACAGTATCAAAGTTCCTGATGTGCAACCTGGCTGTGGCTGACCTATGTATGGGGTTTTACCTTCTCATTATTGCCGCTATGGATCTACACACCATCGGTGTCTACTTTAACTACGCTATTGACTGGCAGAACGGTGAGGCTACTGTAGGGGGAAGGGGACGTGTATTGTAATGTGGCCACTAGCCAAGTGTTTCTCGCAACTTATATACAAATAATTAATTATGAGAAACAACTAATGATCTCCATCTTCCTCTCTCTCTCTCTCTCTCTCTCTCTCTCTCTCTCTCTCTCTCTCTTTTTTTTTTTTTTTTTTTTTTTTTTTTTTTTTTTTTTTTTAACACAGGGTTTGACAGGTTAAGGATCCCTAGCTTTATTGACAGCTATTTACAGGTTAAGGATTCCTAACTTTATTGGCAAGCTAAGAGCTGTTACCTACATCAGCTCATTTGAAAGCATTTTTATTGTTATGAGACATACAAGTAGGGAACAGGATGAAGTTGGAGCCATCTGTGGGCCAGCGTTTTCATTTGATCAACTGACGTTATCTCGTTGACATCATTATGCTGTACGAATGTGTTCCATACTCGAGTCATCCTGGGTATGTATGATCTCAGATGGAGTGATGTTCTGGAGAAGGGTACAGCCAGAGTGAAGTTGCTGCTTTCTGCTCGTCTTGTGGCATAAAAGCTTGTTTCACGCTGTCCTCGAAGTGGATCCAAGTGTGGTATTTTGACAATATTGGCCTTGTACATAACAGTAAGGCCACCCACATCCCTCCTATGTTGAAGGCTCTGCTGAAATGACAGATCTATCCAGGATGGGTCCAGGCGAGAGATGAGACGTCTTGCTCTGTTCTCTACTCTGTCAAGCAGTCGCAGATGAGAGGGGGGGGGGGCAGGCAAACCAAGAAAGTGGAGCATACTCAAGGTGCGAGCGTACTTGTGCCTCGTACAGGATCTTGCAACCCCTACTGTCAAGCAGATGGGAGATACGGCGAAGTGCTGTAAGCTTCCTGGCTGCCTTGTTTGCAAGATTTACAACATGGTTCTTCATGGTTAGTTTGGAGTCAAATTTCACCCCAAGGATATCAACTTCTTCTCCAGGTGCCAACATCCTCCCATTCATCCTTACTACTGCACCAGCATTACCATCATAGTGCCTAGAGACGATCATCATTTGCGTTTTCTCAGGTGCAAATGTTACTTGCCATCTATTTCCCCAAGCTGATATAGCTCTCAGCTGGTGATTGATGTAGCTTAGAGCAGCTGGCATTTCTTCTCTTGGATAAGTGAATGTCAGTGTACAGTCGTCTGCATATGCATGTGATTCTGGGATGAGATGAAGAAGGTCGTTGAAGTAGACATTCCATAACAATGGACCCAGCACGCTTCCTTGTGGAACACTTGCCCCAATAGGATGTCTTGCTGATTCCGTTCCATTGAGAACTACACTTAGAGATCTACCATTAAAGTAATCACTGAGGAGACATAGCGTAGAGCCTGCAATTCCCAGTGCTTGAAGTTTTGCTAAGAGGCCCTGGTGCCGCACCCGGTCGAAAGCGCCAGCAATGTCCAGTGCTACCACACAGCTGACTTTGGATTCATCCAGTGACTGGTGCCACTTAGTGGAGAGGTTTAACAACAGATCAGCAGCAGAGTAACCTTTCCTGAAGCCGTATTGACGATCACAAAGTAGTGAGTGGTAGTCAAAAAACTCTGTCATTTGTCTTGAGATTATTGTCTCAAGGATCTTACCAGTGATTGACAGGAGTGACACTGGTCTGTAGTTGCTGATTTCTGCTCTGCTCTTCTTTTTGTGAACAGGGACTACATTTGCCTCTTTCCATAGAGAGGGCCATTTACACTGTACTAGGCAGTGCTGAAAGATGCGAGTTAGAGGTGCTGCTAGCTGGTCTGCACATCTTCTCAACAATCTTGGGCTCAACTTGTCTGGGCCCACAGCCTTTTCTTGGTCAAGTGATTTAAGAAGGAAATGCACCTCCTCCTGCCTTATTGTCACCACTGACAGTTTTGACACAGTTCTTGCAGCTAGCCAAGGAGGGTCCCTTGCTGGATCAGGAACTTGCATTTTGGTAGCAAAGTGTTCAGCAAAGAGGTCCGCCTTCTCTTGACTACTAGTAGAGGTGGTCCCATCCTGTCGATTTAGAGGTGGAATAAGTTCATCAGGCAGATAACCTTGTCTGTCCTTGACCAGGGACCACCAGGTTTTGGAGCCTACCCTACCTGATGCTAACTTTCTTTTAGTGTCCACCTCCCATTTAGCAATGGCCCACTTTTGAACATCACCCATATGCCTACAGGCTTGCATGTGCAAGTTCCTGTTATAGGTGGTAGGATGTCTCTTATACCTTCGCCATGCTTTGTACTTAGCAGTAGCAGCCTCTCTACAACGAAAGTCAAACCAAGGCTGATCTGTAGGCTTCGTCACATATTGCCGGTGAGGAATGTGTTCTTGTTGTAGATTAAGGATGTGTCCAGTGAAGGCTTTCACTTGGTTGTCAACATCCTTTTGGAGAAGAGCATTCCAGTCGGTGGTGGCGAGCTCAGAGCAAAGGGCTGGCCAATTACCTCTTTCCCATAGCCAGGTTGTGCGTGTGGACTCCTCACCTCGTTCTGTTGGGATCTTAAGTGTGGTAAAAACAGCCTTGTGGTCAGACGATCCAACGTAGCCGAGGGGTTGACAAGTGACTATGCCTTCTGCCAGATCACTCACTACTGGGTCAAGGGAGGAGCCAGAGATATGAGTAGGGAAATCAACAAAGTTTCTCATGTCAAACACTGCAAGAAGGTCATCAAAGTCCCTCTGTATAAGGTGCTGGTTGAGGTCACCAACAATTATAATATGTTGACAGTTGTGTTGTAGCAGAAGGGAGTCAATATTTTCCATTAGGAAGTTGATAGGGTCTGCATGTTGCCACTGAGGTCTGTACATTGCACATGCTAGTACAGAGGTACTAGTGTTTATACAGAGCTTGAAGAACATCATTTCAAGATGTGTAGGGGTGGCAACATCAATGTGCTGGGCATGAACACTTTTAGAGAAGCACACAGCAACACCTCCTCCTTGCCCTTGCCTGTCTCTTCTCATCCATGAGGTGTAGCCAGCAATTCTTGCAAAATTTTCTGGAGTCCTGTCATCCGAAAATGTTTCAACAACAGCTATCATGTCGGGACGTCGAGTGTTCACAAAGCTATGTGTGAGCTCTCCAACATTAGTAATGAAACCTCTAATGTTGGCCGACAGGATGCTGATAGACTGGCTCCTCATGATGAAGTGGTCAGCTTGAGGTGGTGGGTGTGTAGGGAATGTAAGGTGCCTGCCCTTGAGAGAGGTAGGGTACTGAGGCAGCTGCAGGGATGTAGGTCTGTGGTCTTGTATAAGGCCCAATCCCACCTGCTGGGCTGGGATAGGAGTAGCTAAGTGGGTGACGTGTGAGAGTGTTCACCAATTCAGAGATCCTGCTGGTTTGTTCTGAGAACAGGTCTCTAAACAGGTGGCCCTGTCTGTCAAGTTCCTTTTTCTTCCGACACTGGTCCTCCTTATGTCCTTTCTTGTAGCAGTAATTACACCTGGTATCTCGCAGGCAGTTGTTGGCAGTGTGCCCCTTCCGGTGACAGCGAGAGCACAGCCTAGGTGCCTGGGAGGGTGGACTAGGATTTGTTGCACCTCCTGTGTTTTGCAGATTTGTCCTCAGATTCTGCCGCTGGAACTGTGTTAGTGGAGGGTGAGACGGCTGTTGATGTCTTCCTCCTCCACGTCCTCTGCCCCGTCCTCTACCAGTTCTGACAGATGTGCCCCTGCTGTTCGTACTTCGGCGCAGTAGGTGATCAGGTGCAGTGATAGTTCCCTGATCATTAACTGCACCGTTCTCTGGTGGAGAAACTCCTGGCTCAGAACTTGCTGTCGAAGCAGTGCTACCAGATTCTAGAATAGTATCGGCAGGTGTGCTGACAGGTGTAGGATCAGAGATGGTATGTGCACTGTCAAGTAGACTGGCAGTGGCTGAAGCAGAGATGTCAGGTGTAGGAGAATTAACAGATCCAAGGCTTCCCTCGTTGCTGGGAAGAGGATTTGTTCCCTCTGTGGTGGTCAGAGGAATTGTGTTAGAATTCCCAAAGGTAGTGTTTTGAACTCTGTCAGTCTGTGGGACCTTAGCGATGACAGAATTCCACCAGTTGTTTACCCCTGAGTTAAGCTCAGTGTGGGACTTCCAGTCTTTGTCAATAGTGTCACCATCAGCTGAGCAGCTTACGTCACTTGATGCAGGCTTGCACTGGCCTTCTACAATAGCTTGTAGGTTATCTAATGATTTGAGGAGCTCATGAAGTGCTTCCCTGTGATGGATTATCTTAGCTGCAACTTTACAACACAGCCCAAGAGGCCAGTCTTGATCTTTGGACAGGAGTCCCTGAGGTAGGACTTCTGAACCTTCCTCCTGTAGCTCTCTCTCTCTCTGTCTCTGTCTCTGTCTCTGTCTCTGTCTCTGTCTCTCTCTCTGTCTTTTTTTTCTTTTTTTTTTTTACACAGGGTTTGACAAGGTTAAGGATCCCTAGCTTTATTGACAGCTATTTACAGGTTAAGGATTCCTAACTTTATTGGCAAGCTAAGAGCTGTTACCTACATCAGCTCATTTGAAAGCATTTTTATTGTTATGAGACATACAAGTAGGGAACAGGATGAAGTTGGAGCCATCTGTGGGCCAGCATTTTCATTTGATCAACTGACGTTATCTCGTTGACATCATTATGCTGTACGAATGTGTTCCATACTCGAGTCATCCTGGGTATGTATGATCTCAGATGGAGTGATTTTCTGGAGAAGGGTACAGCCAGAGTGAAGTTGCTGCTTTCTGCCCGTCTTGTGGCATAAAAGCTTGTTTCACGCTGTCCTCGAAGTGGATCCAAGTGTGGTATTTTGACAATATTGGCCTTGTACATAACAGTAAGGCCACCCACATCCCTCCTATGTTGAAGGCTCTGCTGAAATGACAGATCTATCCAGGATGGGTCCAGGCGAGAGATGAGACGTCTTGCTCTGTTCTCTACTCTGTCAAGCAGTCGCAGATGAGAGGGGGGGGGGGCAGGCAAACCAAGAAAGTGGAGCATACTCAAGGTGTGAGCGTACTTGTGCCTCGTACAGGATCTTGCAACCCCTACTGTCAAGCAGATGCGAGATACGGCGAAGTGCTGTAAGCTTCCTGGCTGCCTTGTTTGCAAGATTTACAACATGGTTCTTCATGGTTAGTTTGGAGTCAAATTTCACCCCAAGGATATCAACTTCTTCTCCAGGTGCCAACATCGTCCCATTCATCCTTACTACTGCACCAGCATTACCATCATGGTGCCTAGAGACGATCATCATTTGCGTTTTCTCAGGTGCAAATGTTACTTGCCATCTATTTCCCCAAGCTGATATAGCTCTCAGCTGGTGATTGATGTAGCTTAGAGCAGCTGGCATTTCTTCTCTTGGATAAGTGAATGTCAGTGTACAGTCGTCTGCATATGCATGTGATTCTGGGATGAGATGAAGAAGGTCGTTGAAGTAGACATTCCATAACAATGGACCCAGCACGCTTCCTTGTGGAACACTTGCCCCAATAGGATGTCTTGCTGATTCCGTTCCATTGAGAACTACACTTAGAGATCTACGCGAGCTCAGAGCAAAGGGCTGGCCAATTACCTCTTTCCCATAGCCAGGTTGTGCGTGTGGACTCCTCACCTCGTTCTGTTGGGATCTTAAGTGTGGTAAAAACAGCCTTGTGGTCAGACGATCCAACGTAGCCGAGGGGTTGACAAGTGACTATGCCTTCTGCCAGATCACTCACTACTGGGTCAAGGGAGGAGCCAGAGATATGAGTAGGGAAATCAACAAAGTTTCTCATGTCAAACACTGCAAGAAGGTCATCAAAGTCCCTCTGTATAAGGTGCTGGTTGAGGTCACCAACAATTATAATATGTTGACAGTTGTGTTGTAGCAGAAGGGAGTCAATATTTTCCATTAGGAAGTTGATAGGGTCTGCATGTTGCCACTGAGGTCTGAACATTGCACATGCTAGTACAGAGGTACTAGTGTTTATACAGAGCTTGAAGAACATCATTTCAAGATGTGTAGGGGTGGCAACATCAATGTGCTGGGCATGAACACTTTTAGAGAAGCACACAGCAACACCTCCTCCTTGCCCTTGCCTGTCTCTTCTCATCCATGAGGTGTAGCCAGCAATTCTTGCAAAATTTTTTTTTTCTCTCTCTCTCTCTCTCTCTCTCTCTCTCTCTCTCTCTCTCTCTCTCTCTCTCTCTCTCTCTCTCTCTCTCTCTCTCTCTCTCTCTCTCTATCTATCTATCTATCTATCTTGAGAAAGTCTTCAAGTCTTCCATAACAATAATTCATAAATAAAACATCGTCAATATGTACAAATCACAAAGTTACACCTGAACGTAATTTGAATTTTGGAATTTTAATTTATTATCATAAACATTTAACTTTAATTGATGATTGTGTTAAAGTGTAACACAAATTGATTGAGGTAAATCTTCAGTAGGAAAGATTAAGATATAACCAAACTTTAGCAATATTGACACAGCATCAATATTGACACAGCATCAATATTGACACAGCATCAATATTGACACAGCATCAATATTGACACAGCATCAATATTGACACAGCATCAATATTGACACAAAGCATCAATATTGACACAGCATCAATATTGACACAAAGCATCAATATTGACACAAAACATCAATATTGACACAAAAGCATCAATATTGACACAGCATCAATATTGACACAGCATCAATATTGACACAAAGCATCAATATTGACACAAAAGCATCAATATTGACCCAAAAGCATCAATATTGACACAAAGCATCAATATTGACACAAAGCATCAATATTGACACAAAGCATCAATATTGACACAAAGCATCAATATTGACACAAAGCATCAATATTGACACAAAGCATCAATACTGACACAAAGCATCAATATTGACACAAAGCATCAATACTGGCACAAAACATCAATACTGGCACAAAACATCAATACTGGCACAAAACATCAATACTGGCACAAAACATCAATACTGGCACAAAACATCAATACTGGCACAGCATCAATACTGGCACAAAACATCAATACAGA